>NC_056745.1:756700127-756822627 GCF_019279795.1 Protopterus annectens
CAAACAGGCAAAACAGCGAAGCGGCTGGCCAGCGAATTCTTTCCCTGAGAAAGAAGTCGCTTGACCACTTCATTGCTTTGCCGTGTTCTGCAGTGTAGTGTGATCCCTTGTCCGGTATAGCTCCCGAGCGTGAATGTGCAACAGTTACTGACCTTAAGGTTAGGGTGCGGGTTAAGATAAGTGCATATGTATGAAAGTGTTTATTTTTTTTTTTTGCTTTAGATGTATGGTTGAGTTACGTGTGCATGTGTTTTCAGCAGTTTATTTTTGTTTTAGGGGAGTAGAATTAGGGTTAAGGTAAGTGTGTATGTGTTTGGAACTGTTTATGTGAATGTGCAAGAGCAACTGACCTTAGGGTTAAGGTGTGGGTTAAGGTAATTGCATATGTTTTGAAATGTTTACTTTTTTTTCCGTTAGATGTATGGTTGGGTTACGTGTATATGTGTATTCAGTTGTTTACTGTTTTTTGGGGGGGTACAATTAGGGTTAGGGTACGTGTGTATGTGTTTTGAAGTGTTTAATGTTTTCTTTTGGGTTGGAACAGCAATTTCTTTCCCTAGGAAAGAAATCTCTGTTCTGTGGTTTCGACATTTTCAGCTTTCGCTGATAATGTGTCAATGAAACATCATTCGCTGTTTTCAGCGTTCGATGTTTCAATATAGACCTGTGGGTAACAGCGCTTAATACAACAGTACTATTACATAATTGCAAATCTACATTACCATATGATACCAGAATATAGATATATAGTTCAGCAGTTGGACGTGTTTTGTCAGGGTATTACACTTTTATTACCATACTAACAATATCAGACTCTTCCTGCCATATTCTCTAGTGTATACAGTACTTGCCTTGAACAATACAGGTTTTATACTAGCAATTACTTTACTACTACTTTTATTTTTATTTCCTATGACAGTAGAAGCATGAGTATTACTGACCTGCCTTGCATTACAACCACATCAGGTGGCTGATGTGGGCCTCCTGGTTTGGGGCCCACTCCATTGCAGCTGTGGAGGACATAAGAGGAATATTTAGCCATACTTATCCATGATATACCTGAGATGGCAATTATTGCACAGGTTGCGGACTTATACACATGGCTGGGACATCCCCTGCTGCTCTAGCCACTTGGAGCCACTCCTCCAAGTGGTCCCCCTTCCGCCACTTCAGGTCGGCATAGTGGTGCTTGACCTGCTCACCAGTTTGGGGTATGCCAGTGGCACTGGTGAGGTCATGGGCGAGACAGTCCCAGGCCTCCGCCTTATATTGGGAGCCCTGGTACTGGCTCTGCAGCAGTCTCTGTGCATGGTCTTTAACTAGGAGCCCAGCCATGACCTTGGACTCCTGGATGCACCAGCGCTGTGCCCAGATGCGCACTCCTTCTCCCCTTACTGCCATAGTGCCCTGCAAGGGGAAGCTACAACCAGTTATGAGCTGTATTCCCACCTCTTGGGATTAAGTAGGGCTGATTTCCCACACATTTCCATGATTGGCCAGTTTTGAAAAGGCTAAGCTATGGGCACACCTGCTTACCTAAGGTTGGCACTGCTTAAAGAGGTATACCACTGGGCAGATTGAATTGGCTTCCCTACACATTTCTTACACTTATTAAGTTGAGATGTGCTGCAGTTAGCATTGCTTAATAGTTAATTAGCACTATATTTGCCTTTTGGCAGTGGTTTATTATTCATTACAGGTTATATATGTGTCTGGTATCCGTGATTCATGTGTACATACACTGTATGAGGACCTGGGGATTTCTACACTTTATTACAATAACACCTCAAATTTATGCTTACTGCAGTACTCCAGTTCACATATTTATGTTCTGTGGCAGCTTATACAACATCACACTGTACATAGATTCAGTTCCCACGTTTGATTTGATTTTCCTAATGTGAGGATTAGTTTGCTGATACCTCATTTATATGTATTGCTATGATGGCTTAGTGGTTAACTACTGTGACTATGGTGTACAAGGTCCTGAGTTTGAGCCTTGCAGAAGCTGTTTATTTTTTTGCTGGGCAGAACACGGGCCATCAAGTACAGAGTGATTAAGGCACTTTAAAGCAGTTGTAAGTGGGTTTGCGCAGGTTTGCATGGAGCCAAGCAATGCTATCCTCCCGTTACAGTTTCTTACATTCAGTTAGCTTCTACTTTGCTTAATCTGTGTAGGCAATGCTTACCCCCATGCAAATGCACTTAAACACGCTCACTAGTGCTTATATATGCTTACTACTGCTTATCTGTGCTTAAACCTGCTTACTAGTGCCTTATTAATTATGACACTGACACTTCACATGTGCATTTAATGCAGTACTCCAGTTGACATTTAAATGTTATTTAGTAGGTTATACAGCAAAAAATGCAAAGAAATGTTCATATACAGATTTCACAGGGAAAATGGTATGTGCTGCAGTGGGACTCAAACTGGGAATGCCTGCTCGTTAGGCGGATGCTCTGACCACTACACTATTCCTGTGCTGTTTCATTTGCTTATATCTTCCTTGCTATCCTCTTCAGCCTTTTAAGCTGCTTTAACCATAGCTTAGCGATGGGCACACCCGTGCACCTACAGTTAGCTGTACTCGGAGTTTAAAAAAAAAATAAAGGGGTTTCTTCTTTTTATTTTTATGTTCTGTTGCTGTTGTACACATGGGGGACTGTTGGTGGGGATATGCGGACAACTATGAGCAGTCTCGCTCATTTATTTACACTTTCTGCAGTCCTTCATTGCAGGGGTGTGTATATTGTGAGAGCTCTGCTCTCAGATATGCCGCCTACACGCGTCCATGCTCAGTGTAGGATTTGGTGCTCAGGCAGCACACCTTCATTAATATGCAGGGCGCACTGCCGTCCTCCTAAACTGCCGCTTCCATGCAGGACTAGACTAGTCCTGTATGGAAGATTAGTAAATCCGGGGGTTAGTCTAATCTTTATAGTCCTAGGTATTACTACAAGAAAACATACTTCTAATGTAACTTACTTAGAGCAAGGCAGTGCTAAGTTGAATAGTCAGACAAAAATGCTTAATAATTTCTGGCTCTCACTGTTTAAATTGAAACTGCAGTTCTGCTAAAACATTACATAATTTGTTTACACTTTTCTGGTTTCCAGGCCACACCAAAACTGCATTTACAGTCTTTTACACTTAGAGCAATAAAGGACATTCCACATGTAAATTCTGGTCATTAACTTTAGCCTTAAAACAATAGGCAGGATGCTTACTCCAGACTCATCGACTCCAAATTCTAACTTCAAAAGACATACTTTTAATTTCAAAGAACATTTGAAATGCTTGACTTAGTTTTCCTTACAGCAGATGGCAATGTTGCTACAATCTTGAAGTTCACATTTTACAGTGTTTTCTTACATTTAAGAAACAAGCCTGTATTTTATATTTATATTTACAAATGCCAGAATTATGTATCAAATTCTATTTGACTAGGCTGGCAGCCTTCACCCTTCTCTACCAGTCTTCACACCCCCCCCCCCCCCAGAGAACTCAAGCTAGTTTTTCAAGTGACCCTTGATAAACACCGCTTGAGAGGGTTAGATCTATCTGAGGGTACCTCGCCCCATTCCCTGTCTTGAGAGCCCCTCTGCATTGGCATTGCTAACTCCACTGTGGTGCTGCACTGACATATCATATGCTGGCAACCCTAGGCTCCATCTTAGCAACTTGGCATTTTGCTGACTGGCTCTGTTTAACTATGTTAGAGGGTTGTGATCTGTCATAACAGTGAATTTCCTTCCATACAGATAACGCTGAAGTTTCTGCAGTGCCCACACTATGACTAGACATTCCTTTTCTACAGCTGCATAGCATTCCTCCCTGGGTTGGAGCCTACAACTGAGATAAACTACTGGGTGATCTTCTCCCTCTGAAGAAATCTGGCTAAGTACAGCCACCACCCCATAGTTTGAAGCATCCACTTACACAACAAATTATTTGCTATAATCTGAACTGGCTAACACAGGGGATCCTCCCAAAGCTTCTTTAAGCTTCCAGAATGCCTGCACACATGCTGGGGTCCACACTACTTTATCTGGCCTGCTCTTCCTTGTCACGTCTGTGAGGGGAGCAGCTATGGTACTATAACTGGGGATGAACTTTCTGTAGTATCCTGCTGTCCCTAAGAATGCCCTCACCTGCTTTTTGGTAACAGGTGCAGGCCATGTCTGAATGGCTTCCACTTTGGCAGGTTCTGGCCTTATCTTACCACTCTCCACTCTATGTCCTAGGTAGGACACCTCCACCATACCCACCTGACATTTGCTTGGCTTAATGGTCAACCCTGCCCTCTGTAGTCTGCCCAGCACCTCCCTGACATGCTGAAGGTGCTCTGGCCAGGAATGACTGTAGATGGCAATATCATCCAGGTAAGCAAGGGCAAACCTTCCTGCTCCTGCTAGGATATTATCTACCAGCGTCTGTAAAGTCACTGAGACATTCTTCATCCCAAAGGGCATCTTTGTGAACTCATACAAGCCAAAAGGAGTCACAAAGGCTGACTTATTTCTAGCACTGGGAGTCAATGGCACCTGCCAGTAACCCTTGGTAAGATCAATGGTTGTAAGATATGTAGCCCCACCCAGCTCCTCTAGGGCCTCATCTGTCCTAGGCATGTGGTAAGCATCCAACTCGGTGTGACTATTTAATTTCCTGTAGTCCACACAGAGCCTGGTGCTACCATCCTTTTTTGGCACCAGCACCACTGGGGAAGCCTAGGGACTGTTGGACTCTTGAATCACCCCTAGTTCCAGCATCTCCTGTACCTCTTCCCTCAGAGTCTGTCTGACACTCTCAGGCACCCTATAAGGGGCCTGCCTAATAGGCCTTTGGGATCCCGTATCCACCTGATGCTGCATCAGGTAGGTGCACCCTGGTTTCCCAGTGAACATGTCCTCAAATTCCTGCAACATTGCTCGGATTTCTCAAATGTGGGTAAGAGATAGTTGCTAGGACAATACTACCCCTTCCACTGAGGTGCCAGCCTGAGCCTCACTGAGGAGATCAGTCACCAGATCTCCCTCAGACTCCTCCTGCAATCTATTGCAATTGCTGAGCACAAGGGCCTCCCTAGCATGGCAAGGTTTCATCATGTTAACCTGGTACAATCTGTGCCCCAGCCATCTGCCTAGCAGTTCCACCATGTAGTTAACATCACTTACCTTTTTTACCACCTTGTAGGGCCCCCCCCCAAGCTGCTTGCAGCTTGTTGTGTCTGACAGGAATAATAACCATTACCTGCTGCCCTATAGCATACTCTCTAGTGCGAGCATTCCTGTCATACCACACCTTTTTCTGTTGTTGGGCTTCTGCCAGGTTCTCCTGGGCCAAGCCCATGAGATCCCTGAGCCTTGTCCTGAGGTTTAGGATGTATGCCACAACAGACTCCTTGTGAGACTCACACTCACCTTCCCACTCATCCCGAATTAAATCTAGAGGTCCCCTCACCCTATGTCCATACAGCAACTCAAAGGGTGAAAAACCTGTGGATTCCTGGGGAACCTCTCTGTAAGCAAACAACAGATGGGGCAAATATCTGTTTCACTCCCTCTTAAACTGATCTGCAAATGCCCGTAGCATGGACTTGATTGTAGAGTTTAACCTCTCAACAAGACCATTAGTCTGGGGATGGTAGGGGGTGGTCTTCATGTGCTTCACACCACAGGATTTCCACAGACAAGCCAGCAGGTCTGACATGAAATCGGCAACTCTGTCAGACAGTATTTCTTTTGAGAAACCCACCCTGCTGAAAATCTCTAACAAAGCATTTGCCACCTTCTCTGCCTCAATGGAGGACAAAGCCACTGCCTCAGGGTATCGTGTAGCATAATCCACTACCACTAGGATATACTTTTTCCCTCTAGAACTTGGGGTACTCAGAGGACCCACAATATCCATAGCTACCCTCTGAAATGGCTCCTCAGTCACAGGCAAAGGCATCAAAGGAGCTCTCACCTTGTCTCCTGCCTTGCCTACCTTCTGGCATTGCTCACAGGTCCTGCAGTACCCTGTTACATCTCTGAAAATTCCAGGCCAATAGAAATTCTGCATAAGATGCCTCTTTGAACATTTTATGCCCATATGACCTGCAAAGGGAATATCATGGGCTATGGCTAGAAGCACCAGACCGTAGTCTCTAGGCACTTTCAACTGCTGTACTCTCTCACTCTCTAGCCCTCCCCTCAGGGGTCCACTCTCTGTACAGTAACCCTTTGTCCCAGTATACAGATTCCCCCTTCCCTTGAGAATCAGGTGCCTCCCTAGCTACCTGCCTCAGGCCTTGCAACGTAGGGTCTGAGAGCTGAGCCTGTCTCAACTCTGTCCTTGTAATCCTTCCCAGCTCCCCTTCCACAGGAAGTCTGGCATCCTCTGATAGTGGTGCCTCAGTGTCAGCGTGGGTGCTACAACTAACCTCTACCTTTGCAGTTACCCTGTCCAAGGGAACATCATTACCCACAAGCAGCTGTGGCTCACCTTCAGTCTCACTGCTACAGTGTATCTCACTCCGTGAAGTAACCACCTCACCAGTCCTGGCTGCAAGTATGCAGTCTGTCTGGGTCTCTCCCAGGCTATCAGACCCACATGCTTGTCTCCTAGCCTCACTGTGTGTAACTGCATAAGGTCATGGTACTGCCTCATCTAAATCCTTCTCTCTCAGGACATCTACAGGATGGTAGTTTAGTGCCCCTGTTGTCTCAAGAAAACCTACTATTGGCATTTTGTCTTTCCCACTTACTGGCTCCCTCACCTTTGGTTCCCCACCTTGCCTCTGTGGACACCTGTATGCCCACATGTCCCCACTGGTTGCATTCAAAACATTTAACTCTAGCTTCTGGATGTGTACCTGGACTAGTGGCTTCCCCTGCTACTGGCAGATTCTGTTGGGGCAGTCTGTGCTGCCCACCATGGGTTCCTTTAGACCCACGAGCAGTACTGGGGGTCCCCTTCAGGTGCAGGGCTGCCCTGCTGGCCAGGTATAGGTCTCCCTTCTTCCCCAACTCATCTGAAGTAGCACACTGTCTATCAGCTAACCAGATTCTCATGTCCTCAGACAAAGTGCTAAAGGCTTGTTCCCTTACCAAAAGGACTGCCAGCCCTTCAAAAGTGGTGACCTGACATCCACTCACCCAACTATGAAAATAAGTGCTCAGTTCAGCAACATATTCTCGCACACTTTCATCTGCCTTGCGTCTATGCTCACGAAACTTTTTCCTATACATTTCAGGTGTTAGCTTAAAACATTTTAACAAGTGACTTTTTACAACAGTATAATCAAAACATGCAATGTCAGATATTTTAGCCAATGCATTTACATCTTTACCATGGAGTAAGGGGGTCAGAAACCATACCCAGAGCCTTTGGTCAACACTATACTGTTTGCATACCCTCTCAAACATATGAATGAAACTATTAAAATTATCCCCCTCTTTAAATTGCAGAAGAAATTTACTGACCTGTTGTGCTTCTGAGGTCCAGTTACTCCCTTCCCCATTACCTCCATGACTCTGGCAAAAAGTCAGCATTTCCCTCTCATGCCTCCTCTGATGCTCTTTATCCTCGGCTTCTATCTCCAAACCCCTGGACTCCAACTCAAGTCTCTTTAGCTCCAGCTGGATTTTTAAGTCCACTGCAGAAAGGTTGAGCTGTCCATTCTCCGAGGATACTGTATCTCCACTGCCAGTCTGATTGTCCTTCATAGAAAGGTTGAGCTGTCCATTCTCTGAGGATATTATATCTTCACTGCCAGTCTGCTTGTCCTCCTGGATGCTGTTTTCTGATGCAGCTGTAACCAAGGCTGCAATCAGGTCTGCCTTAGTCAGGTTTCCATGCACCAGTCCCCTAGCCTGGCACATCTCCACCAGCTGGCTCCTTGTCAGCTTTCCATACTCCAGTGCTGACATGCTGCCTGCTCACCCTGACTAACTAAGCTAACAAAAGAAATAAAGCAATTATGATCTGAACTCTGAGTATTCACTGCGTGGCTGATTTAGAGTACAAAACACCTTCAGAGATCACTATACATAAGCTACAGGATTCACCCTACCCACACCACTACAAGCCAATAAAACAATTCAGTAGGAAAGTTCTGATATAACAGAAAAAGACTTAGTCTAATCTTTATAGTCCTAGCTATTTCTACAAGAAAACATACTTCTAAAGTAACTTACTTACATAGAGCAAGGCAGTGCTAAGTTGAATAGTTAGACAAAAATGCTTAATAATTTCTGGTTCTCACTGTTTAAATTGAAAGTGTAGTTCTGCTAAAACTTTACATCATTTGTTTACACTTTCCTTGTTCCCAGGCCACACCGAAACTGCATTTACATTCTTTTACACATAGAGCAATAAAGGACATTCCACATGTAAATTCTGGTCATTAACTTTAGCCTTAAAACAATAGGCAGGATGTTTACTCCAGACTCATCGACTCTAAATTCTAACTTCAAAGGACATACAAAACATAATTTTAATTTCAAAGAACATTTGAAATGCTTGGCTTAGTTTTCCTTACAGCAGATGGCAATGTTGCTACAATCTTGAAGTTCACATTTTACAGTGTTTTCTTACATTTAAGAAACAGGCCTGTATTTTATATTTATATTTACAAATGCCAGAATTATGTATCAAATTCTATTTAACTAAGCTGGCAGACTTCACCCTTCTCTACCAGTCTACACACCCATTACCATTATTATTTACATGATCATCACATTCTGTCATTACTGAATACATTGTTCTATATGAGTAGATGTGCCACTCATTTAATCTGTACATGTGTTAAATCCTATGTATGCAGTCCAACATAATATTATTCAGTCCGATACATTCTGGGCCCTCTACGTGACAGATATGACTGTTGCAGTTAGCATAATGCAAGTGGTGTACAATTGTTCTACTTGTATTGCTCCTATCTATTGTTATGAGGGACAAAAGCAACTTGCATGCTACATTATTCCCATTCTTATCACATAACACATTGAGGTCAGTCAAGTATGGTTATTTGCACATGTTATCCAAGTGTATGTATTTCACAAATGTTTGTGTTGATGGCTGCTGTCTTATGTCTGTTTAACAACATAATATGTCCTTGATTTTGCAACTTGTAATATTTTTTGGTTATACTATCCCACTGTCACAATGACCTTGCATGCGCCACATACTGACAGTTACTATGAATCTCAACTGACTGACTAAATACAAACTAGTATGCTAGCTACACTTTCTACTTATTTATCTTTCCATTGTACCGTCACTTATTTCTTATTTATTTATTTATTTAACATTTGTTTGCCAGGATAGTCCAACTGGACAACAAGTGTCTGTTTTCAGCAGAGTCCTGGGGAGAAAAACTCCATAAGTTTACAGAGAGAAGAAACATTTACAAAAGAAACATTACAGAGCAGTAGCATACAGATTGTAGACTTTACAACAGGTAATGTACAATATACAATGAGAGCAGATAAGAACCTGGTAGAGCACTGCAAGATATTTCACAACTGAATAAGAGTATATAAATGTTTAAGTTTCCTTATATACATTTAAGCAAATATACATGAAAGAGTATATAGGTATATAAATATAAATATATATATATATATATATATATATATATATATATATATATATATATATATATATATATATATGTATATACATGCACATACACTCATATATAGTTTATTGCTCACACATGGATAGGTATAGTTAGAGTGTGTTGTTTGTGTTGTCCAGGACAGATGGGGTGTAGAAATAGTGAGTGGATGAGGCTTTGGGGGGTCAATTACAGTTGCATAGATGGTTGGTGATGAAATATGTTTTAAGTAGGCTTTTGAAGGAGGGTGTGGAGTTTTGTAGTCTGAGGTCAGGGGATGGGCAAATAGTGATTCCCCAGAGTTGTTTTTGCATGTGATGGCTTTGATTAAGGCTTTGTTGGAGGACCAAAGTGGTCTATTTGAATTGTGGAAGTTCAGCATGCCAGTCAGGTCAATGTTTTTCTCAGGATAGTACAGAATTAGATGAGCTAGGCTGAGTTGATGGTACCTTAATAGGTTTGGAAATTCAAGCCAGTGCAAGGCGTGTAGGGAAAGGCAGTGGTGGGATCGTGATTTGGCACTGGTAGCGAATCTAGCAATTTTGTTGTAACAGATGTAAAGTTTATTAAGGCCAGTTTTGTAAAGATTAGTTGAAACTGGAGATGCATAAAACAGAGTAGATAGGAGATGGGTCCTGGCTATTGCAATTTGAGATTCGGTGGTTAGATAACTTTTACAGTGATAGAGGGAACCTAGATCTTTGTGGACTTCAGTGATGGTTGTTGATATGTGCTTTGTGAATTTGAGTGCCTAGTCAATGGTAACTCCTAGGAGTTTAGCCTCAGTGACAGGGGTGATCCTCAGTGACAGGGGTGATCCTCAGTGACAGGGGTGATCCTCAGTGACAGGGGTGATCCTCAGTGACAGGGGTGATCCTCAGTGACAGGGGTGATTTGGGGTTTGCTGGCGGAGAGTATAGAGAAGGTAAGGTTGCTCGTTTTAGTAGAGTGGAATAGCATTAGTTGTGTTTTCTTGGGCTTTAGTATGAGTTGTGAGTTGTTAAGCCAGCTCTCTATTTCAGAGAAGGCTTCTTGTTGGAGAAGTTGGATGTTGGTTATAGAGCATATGAGAGTTGTGTCATCAGTGGTTTGGACTATACCAGCTTTAGATGTAGCTGAGTGGAGTTGGTTTGTGAAGATATTAAAAAGAAGGGGTCCTAGGATTGATCCTTGTGGCATGCCTGAGGAGGTTGGGAGAGTTATGCCAAATGACGGATTGTTGGTGGTTATCTAAATAGCTTTTAAACCACAGTAGGGTGGGGTCGTTAAGGCTGAGGTCAGAGAAACAAGACAGTAGTTTATTATGTGAGACTGTGTTGAATGTCTTGGATAAATCTGGGAAGGTAGCTGAGACTAATTTACCTAGATTTCTGTGGGAGTTTATAGTATTGGTGAATTTGAGTAGGGCAGTGGTGGTAGCATTGGATGGGCGAAATCTGTGTTGGGTTGAGGTGAGAAGGTTGTTGGTGAGGAGACAGGAGAGGAACTGGTGATAAATACATCTTTCTAGGATCTTAGAGAGGGGTGAGAGAATTGCAATTGATTGATAGTTGGAAAGGTCTAGGGAGGGGCCACCTTTGTGAAGTGGTATGATATATGAGGTTTTCCACAGGGATGGAACGGTTTGTTTGGTGATGGATCTATTTATTAGAAGTGAAATGGGATACGCTATAGCTGTGGATGCAATCTGGCAGGAAAGTTATCGGCTGCAAGGGATAACTTGTGACTAGTCTAGTCTAATTATGTTTTCCCATCTTTATTTAACATTCAATTTCTCTTGCACCACAAATGGCTTTACCCCATCTACCTTCCTAATCATCAACGCCCTGCTACTCTGTAACCTAACACATTGCTACTGCTTAAACTGCTTCTGACATTTGTTGATTTGTATTATAATATATTTATCTCATTGTAAGATTTTTAGTATGTAAGATATGTTTGTTTTTCTATGTCTGTATGTAACCATGAGATATTTTTCTTGATGCTTCTTTTGTCTAATTATCATACTAGCTCAACTTCAATGTACTTGTAAATGTTTTTAAATTTATGGACCTTTTCTTGCTGGGCCTCTACTGAAAAGGGGTCTTGTATGGCCCAATCAGATAATTCCCACTAAACAAATGCAACAAACAGACAGCTAGACAAACACATGCAAATAAATAAATAAATACATAAATAAATAAAATATTGGAAGATGGAGGTGCTCCCAGTAGGTGGAACTCCCCAAGACAAGAAGGCCCAGTGCATCCTCTGGCAGTGGAACAAGAGGCAAACTAAAGTGCAACACTGAAAACAGTTAGGTGATTTAGAAACTGGAAGGAAGTGAGAGAGGAAGTTCAATTCAAGGAAAATCTACAGTGGGAGTTTAAAGACGTAGTAGAAGTGTTGGCTAAGATGAAGTGGTGCAGAGATGAGGACTGTCCAGTTTCAGGGTCAGTAAATATCATATCACAGTTAAGAGAGGAGAGTGGCCTGAATACAAATACGCAGTCAGTAATTTAATGAGTTTTGAGAGAGTTTAAAGCTGCAGTAGGAAGTTAGTAAGATTAGAGGGGTATGAGTGCTACAATAGGAATGCTGCAGTGGGATCGATGGCCACTGATTAAGACCAAACTCAGACCATCCAGCACTGAAGATATGCAACAAAGTCAGGATGATTTTGGATTTCTGCACTGATGTATTTGTTTAGATATTTATTTCTGTACTCCAATTCAGTTGGTAAGGATTACCCAGGTTGAGCAGTGGAAAATTAGAAGTGTGAGATCAAACAGCGAGGCACTTAGGTGAATGTGCTTTGGGATCGAGAAAAGGTAGAAGACATATGGAGGTAACTGTAGGATTTACTGAACACATTTTCCAAATAAAGATAATGAATGCAATGTGTGTAATTTGAGGGTCCCAAAGTAGTAACAATGTCTTAGGTCCCAAAGTAGTAGTGCTTCGATGATGTGAAATGCATTACTGCAGTTATTTTCTTCCCTTTTACTTTAGTCACATTCAAACATCCAGAAGTATGCACAGAAGATGGCTGTCTTTGTTGTGGTGGCAATGATGTGATCACTGTTGAATGGTCTTTGATATGGGTTGTTGGGGCCCAGTGTATGCATCTCAGCTCATCAGGTTAAAATAAACTACTGTGGTCATCATTCCATTCAGACTGCTCATGGTCAAGCATCACAAGTGTTGAAATAATGTGATCATGTTTTGTGGGACTTGGGAAATATGATATGCTTGAATGTACAGGGCAGTTATATAATCAGTTTTGATGCCATTGATGTAGCTTGCCAGGTTCATGTAAGTATCTGATGGCAAGATGTTAACATACATTAAAATAACCACTTCATTCACATTTGATTCAAATTCATCACAGGACAATATCAGGGGTATACAGAGAAGATTACTGTCTTTGTGAGGATGGCAGTAACATGATCATTGAATAATCCGTGATATGGTAGCTTGTTTTGTTTTTTGTTTTTTTAATAAAAGCACATTACCATCTGTACTTCAGAATCTGTTAACATGTTTGGTTTCTACTTGACCCAGTTCTTTTCTGCAAAGGCTTAGAATTCAGAGCATCTATGTAGGCTGTTAGGGGTGTAAATGTCAAAAATATTTCTCTGATTGACTTTTTTGGATGCACATCTTTATTCATTGTCAGTAGCAATATCTGTGACAACAGCTTAAATATATTTGTTGAGAGTTGCAAACCTGTGGCTTACCACTCAGAACTGATGGAAGTGAGGAGCCATTTACAGCTCCTCCATACTGGGGAGTTAGTTCTGGCACACTGTTTAGATGACATCTAGAAGAAACATTAGATATTGCACTTGCGGACCTCAAGTCTGCAGAGCACATGCTACCGAGGGGTGACAGATTAGCAGGCCTATGCAGCCATGCATGGTCTTTCCAGTTTACAGCACTAATAGAGCTCTAGTGTACTAATACAGGAATAGGGAGCTTTAAGGGGAGGTGAGGAAAGTCCACTGGGTCTAGTGGTCAGCATTGTTCTCTACAACCTGGCTGTCACCTGTATGGGGGAGTGAAAAGATTGATTATACCCTTCAGCTAGGGGTAGAATGATCTCTAGGGCTCTTGCCCACCCCCAAGAGACAAATGAACAGATTGACCAGGGGAAAGAAGAAGAGTGGGGAGACATTTTCTAAGATCTAGTGGATGGGGCAAAATGCTTATTCTGGAGGGAGGGCAGGGTCCAGATTTGACTTCTCAGCAGAAGTAACCAGTGAATGCACCATAGGTTTATTAATTTGCCTTTACCTGCAGCAGCTCCCAGCACAACAATCATCTGACTTTGTAGTTAACTTGGAAGTGTTCCAGCAGTATGTCACCCTTTATTCCTGAGTCTGCACTTTGGCATTTATTACATGAGCATTGGAGACTATTGCTGTAATAACATTTTAGTACAGATTGCATTTACTTACTTCTCCTACTAGAATGGTGTCTGCAATGAACAGGAAGCCACCATCTAAAGCCAAGCAGACAAAGTTAAAGCTCACATGACAGAAAAAGCTACTCAGTTCTCAGCAACTCTGTCCTCCTTCCTTATTTGGTAATTACATGGTGTTAATGCATAACTAGGGTTTTATTCCAGACATAAATAAATTAATGCACAGTGCTATGCTCTGATATGTTTTAATTCTGCACTCAGTAGTTAATATTGATTGTTGCTGAAGGATAGAAACCACTCTCTATGAAGAATGGAAATGTACCGTAAGTGAGCTGGTTGCCCTCATTATTGCCAGTAGGTGTTTATGTCATGTGTGGCAGAAAGTGTATTTTGTGTGTGTGTGTGTGTGTGTGTGTGTGTGTGTGTGTGTGTGTGTGTGTGTGTGTGTGTGTGTGTGTGTGTGTGTGTGTGTGTGTGTGTGTGTGTGTGCGTGTGTGTGGGGGGGGTCTATCTGCCAGTGCATCCTGTGATTTGATTCTGCCCCCTATAAGTTTTGTCTGCCTTGTAACTAATGACTTCTAGTACAGGCCATGGCTCCCCTGTTGGGGGTTGGTGTGATGTTTAAGGTATTTATCTCACAGATAAGAGGTACAGGGTTTGAACCTCACCAAGATGAAATTAGTTAGGCTTAAAACGGCCCACAAGGGCAGTTAGCCAAGTACTTACCTAGAGTATTGACCAATGGGTACCTTTCAGAAATGGGAGTAATCTTTTGTTTTGTACTACATTAATACTATTTACCGTGTTCAGATATATGTACAATGTGTAGTCTTTGCTACAATTCTTATGTAATCTGTTTTCCTCTTCCTGATTTAGAAAAGGCAAACCTTCAAGCGTTGCATCAGTGACAGACCTACAAAAACTGCCATCATAAAGTAGTATTTATGTTTGTTATTCTTCATTAAATACAATACATAACATGACTGAAACAAAACCACCAGGTACACCAGGTAAACCAAGTCAATACAATACATAACAACTTATGTTCAGAATTGTGCTTCACATCATACTAACATGATATTTTTACCAGTCATAATATCAGACGTATTTCTGCTATACCAGCTGACCTACTAGAACAGCCTTTCTTAAACTGGTGCATTTTTTCTGTGTATTCCTTCTCATGAAATGTAGCACATTGCATTATGGGCAGAAAGCTGTGCTTAATTACATAATAACAGGAATTGTTCTATTTTTGCACTTGTGACATCAAACCTACTTCTGCTGCACCAAAAGATTGTTCAGAAAAAACAGTGACAGATTAGCAAATTCTTTAAGCATTGGATTTTTTTATTACTAGCATGAACTACTGCTGATGCACCAAGGCAGCACTGCATAACAGAACTGAGACTTGTTTCATTTAAGTGTGTCTGTGTTTTGATGCAGGCATCTTGATAACAAGGATCAAAATTATTGCAGCAGTTCTTCCATGTAGTCTACATGAAAAACTTGCTACAGCAAGCTTGCCTCCCGCTTAAAGAGTTGTATAAGACACAATAACCAGTGAAGGTCCAATTATTCTGTCTTCTAGTGGTTGGGATGCTCCCGCTGCACAGTATCTCATGAATAAGATTAACAAAAGTGCTCTACAGCTTTGCAATATTGATAAAAGGATACACAGTTACATGATCAATGTCCTAAAGAAAGAAGACAATGATATCGGGCTTTATACTCAAACCTATGTTATATGACTGGAAGAACATATAATCGACTTTCAAAAGCTCGATTATCAGCACATCAAACTGGCTTCTCTTCTGGAAGCTGGTAACACAAGCAACAGTGTTTTTGCAGGGAGTTAAGGCCCCCTGCAACCCCCACCCCCTCTGTATGTATATATATATATATATATATATATATATATATATATATATATATATATATATATATATATATATATATATATATATATATATATATATATATATATCTGCCAACTCTGAAATCGTTCAATGTTCTTAGAACTGATCTTTAGAAAGTTGATCATATGGTCTTGCAATCATATGACACAGACCCCTGTACACTCACATACATGGAAAAGAAAACAGTCTTAATGGTACAGCTGTAGCCTCCTAAAATATTCACATTCCCAAATGATGTATGGGTTATGTTGGAAGGAAATATTTTTGTAGGTTTAATCCACACCTGCTTCATGAGTTTTTATTCACACAATACTCGGAGAAATTCAGTGCAGTCTTCTGTGGTCTCTGTTTTGTGTTTAGGTGTGCAGAGGACACAGAACTAGTCTCCACAGCAGTGACTGCCTGCAAAGATTATTATGGAAAAAAGCAGTAACTATAAACAGCATGTCAATGCAGTTTGTAATGATGGGTGCATTTTTAGAAGTGTGTGTGTTGGCAAGGATGAAAACAAAGTTGCACTCCATCGGACAACTGGGTATATAAAAAAAACCCTGTATGAACACATAAAGGCATGGTTTGACATGAATGGTAAGGATGAATCATCTTATGTGGAAGAGGCAATTTGGCATGATAAGGATGACTTGCAGACAGTAGGACCTTCAAAGCACTGCTACAGTATACTGCTGAAGTGGACCCTTGGTGTCGGTGAACGGTGATATAAACACCTTAAGTATTACGTGAACCCCTTTGTTTGCACAGCATCTGCAGAAAACACCTAGAAATGCTGTTTATATTTTTGTACAATTTTAAAATGAGCTGATTCAGCTTAGTGCATTGCATCAAAGTGTTCTGAATATGGTGAAGGATGCTAGATACTTCATTTTAACTGCAGATGGCACTATAGACATCTGCCTCAAGGAACAGATTACATGGACTCTAAGATATACATACCATAGTTATGGGAGAAACAAAGAAATACAAGAAGACTGTATCAAGTTTCTAGTCTGTGAACAAATACCGCTTTGGATGGCATTGGAGGTGGTCACATATGCCTGCAGAGATACAATTATGACTCAAGTATTAACATAAGTAGCCTTTTTGTGAAATTCAAGCAATAGTTCAGATAATCTTTCCAGAAGCACTGCATGCAACGACATTAAAAACACACAATCTGAAAAAGCTATTGTGTATTCCTATCGAGAGTATGAAGTGGCAAACACACTTGACATGTTGAAGTAGAAATGCTGTATCAAATTTATCTGTTAAAAAAAAAAACAATCCTAGGAATTCAATAAACTCCATGTAGTCTTCAGGCAGAGCCTACATGAAGTTTATGTGTTTGTGCGATGAGCAGCAGTACTAATTGTATATTCCTGCTGACCATCATGCTTATACAAAGACAAACAAGGTTTTGTGGCCAGCAGCAGTGCTTCTGCCAGGAAACCACGCAGAGCAGCATGAGCACAGAAACAAGAAGCACTCAATTCGCCTACAAGCAAACCTGCTCCGTGAGATTGCGTGGCAGCAACAATGACTACCAGTGGAGAAAATACTGCAATAACAGCAATAATAACACAGTAAAGAAAAGTGTACTTAGTGCAATATACCCTGCAACAATTATTTGCAGAATGAAATAATGGAGTGGGTAACTGGCAAGGGCAAATAAAAATGTACACTGGGCAGAGAAAGTGTTTTTTAAAAAAAAAAAAAAAACAATTTTATTGATTTTTACAGATAAACAAAATAAACATAATTTATAGATAAGTTTAACTTTTGATCTAGTACATAGTTTATAGAAATCACAACATAACTAAAGTACAGATGCATCCACCTATGTACATTTCAAAACATGTTAAAATCAAGGTTTCATGTTGTAATTTATTCTTTTTTTAATAATTCTTGTAAACTAACCCCCATATTATATGAAAATGTTTTTCTTGATGTTCTTGACTTAATTGTCCAAAGTTCCATATGGCATACATCTGTGATGTTATTTTTAAATTCATTAAATGTAGGTGATATATCTGAAATCCAATTTCTAGCTATGTTTTTTTTCTGGCCACTGCCAATATTAACCATAACAAAGGAAGTTTATTTTTTTAATACTACATGTATAGGTGTGTTGAAGAGGACCATAGATTTAGTTATACAAAATTTCAATGGCAACACCCAGATCTGCTCTGAGTTACAGCACAATGGCACAAAAATTACAGAACAAACTGATACTGCCAACATCCTGGCAGATAGGTTCAGTGCTAACTTTACCCCCCTCTCACCCTCTAAAGGGCCCATATCTATAAAGGGAGAATGCAGAGTCCCTGTAATCACATCTATGCAGGTAAAAGCTGCACTTTCTAAAACCAAAAACACAGCATCCATGGGACCAGACAACATCCCAAGCTGTGTTTTACAGGAACTTCAGAACGAACTGGCTCCCCACCTAAGCACCATGTTCAATCATAGTCTCACATCAAGCTTTGTGCCCACTGAATGGTGCACAGCAACAGTTATCCCACTCCACAAAGGGGGAGCCACCACTGATCCTGGGAACTATCGCCCTATTAGCCTGACGAGCCTGGTCTGCAAGGCAATGGAATGTATCATCATGGAACTCAAACAAAGACATTTGGTAACCTCCAAACTCTGGACCCCACACAGTTCAGGTTTGTGAAAGGCAGATCATGCCTTCTGAACCTGATTGACTTCTTTGAGGCAGTCACCAAAGCCGTAGATGTGGGCAAAGTGCTTCACACAGCCTATCTTGACCTTGCCAAGGCTTTCAACACCATCCCCATTCTGGAATTGCAGCTAAACTCACTAAACTTGGGTATAAATCCCTATGTTACAAGATAGGTTGCCAACTGGCTCACTGACAGAACCCACACTGTAAAAGTTGCAGACTCCAAATCTGACTTCAAACCAGTGACAAGTGAAGTACCACAGGGTTCAATCCTGGGACCTCTCCTGTTTGGTATCTACTTCTCTGAAGTACAGGCTAACACAAAAGGCCACTGGCTAATGAAGTTCACAGATGACTGCAAACTAGGAGCCATAGTTGAGTTCCCAAATGATGTGGACATCCTGCAGAAGGGCCTCACTGAGACAGATGCCACATGTCAGAGGCATGGCCTCAAGCTCAATGCCAAAAAGTGCACTGTCATTCCCCTTGGTAAAAACTCTGTACCCATGAACTACCACATAAATGGCAGTCTACTTAATGCCGAATGTGTGATAAGAGACCTTGGGACCCAGGTGGACAGTAGTCTCTCCTTTGATAATCATATCGCCACAGTAGTCAGGAAATCCTTCTATGTGGCACACCTCATCACAAAAGGGTTCTCATCCAGGAAAAAAGAGGTTATTGTTCCCCTCTATTCGGCACTCATTAGACCCATTATACAGTACAATGCCCCTTTTGGAATGTACCTCACAAGACATCTGCAGCAGCTGGAAAGGCCACAGAAGTACCTCACAAAGAGGATTACTGGCCTCAAACAGATGTCCTACACTGATCGTCTCAAAAACCTCCGGCTTTACTCTGTAGCATATCACCTACTCCGAGGAGATCTCTGCCTAACATATAAAGCTATGGTAAACCCAGAGCTGTTGGACATGCTACACCTAAAGAAATCCCCATCCCTCTGAGCTACATGCTCTAGGGACCTAAACCTTGTCACCACAATAGACAGGACATGCTGGAGGGATAGATTCCTGTCCCAGAAGCTTCCTATACTCTGAACAAGCTACCCATCCATGTCAAGCAAAGTTCCTCATTAGCACTCTTCAAGAAAAATCTTGATGAGTGGATGGGAAATAGGAAATACACCCCGCGGATCACTTCTGTGGCTCTGCTCGAAAGGGGAACAAGAAATTAACTTTCTTGGGTGGCATAAGCCAGGGAACCTTGTTGACTAGGCTTACTTAGGCCCTTGGGCCGATAGCCTAGTACCTACCTATGAACCTATTATCAGTAAATATGGCTTATTTACTTTTTCCCAATAACATTTTAAATCATTGCAGTCATAAAATATGTGTATCCAATCAGCATTTTTCTCTAGTTTACATCTTTTGCATACATTTTCTTTTTTTTAGTAATCTTACTTATTATAAGTGGTGTGCAAAATGCCCTATTCATAAATTTCCATGTATATAACTTCCATCTGAGTGAAGTTCTTTTACTAGCTGATTCTAAGATAAATGTCTTATCTTGATCATCTGGTTATTCACTTTTAACTGAAATATAAAAGTTCCAAAAGCCTCCTGAGCAGCTATATGTTTCTTCTCTTATTATCTTGTAGAATTGTGATAGCTTGCCTTTGGACATAGTTTTATGTTGTATATTCATAAATAAATAGTTCAACAATGTTGGAACAACTTCCTTATTAGTAGGTGTTATTAATTCTAACTTACTTATGAGGAATTGCATGCAAATTTGTAATTCTAGCCAGAGATTATTATCTAATTCAAACTCATATATTAAGTTGCCTGTTGTTTTGATTTCATTATTTATCATCAACTGAAACCAACATATTACTCCTTTTTCTTTAAATAATAGTATTTTAGTGGAATCAGTAGAGGATGTGATTCCTTGTGTATAGGCTAAAGGGTATAAGAGGAAGGACCATTCTTTATATATTGGGTATTTATATATAAAGTTTCTAAAATTTGTTATTATAGTTGAAATATAACAAGATGGATATTTTTGAGTACTATAAGTTGTAAAAAGTTCTTTTAGTATCCAGATGAAAGGATTGTTTAATGTGTTTAATTTATACATTTGAGGTCTTATAAATGTGCCCATACCTATTATTTCCCAGTATTCTTTCCATTTAGCTAGATATGTAGGATCCACTAGTAAAGAAATAGTTTTAATTATAGAGGAAATAGAATATAACTCTACATCAGGAAAGGCTATTCCTCCTTTTGTCCAGCTACTTAGGTGATATTTTAGAGCTATCCTAGGTTTGTTTGGATACCATAGAAATCTTAACATCATTGAGTTTAATTTTCTAACTATTTGTTTTGAAGTTAGTAGTGAAATTGACTGAATAATATATAATATTTTTGGGAGTATGATCATTTTAATTATTGTTAGTCTTTCTTCCATTGTAAAGAATATTTTATTCCACTTAATTATTAGAGATTAAATATTAGTCATTATATTATTATAAATCAAATAGCCAACAAAAGTGACAAAGAAGCACAGAACAAACGCCCGTTCAGCATAAAAAATATAAAACATCCACTGAGCAAATAAAATACTGAAAGGACGAACACGGCAGCATATACTAATTAAAACTATTTAATACATATACCATGGTAAGCGCTTTCACATAAAAATGCTTCATCAGACCTTTAACAACAAACAAAACATTTAAGAATATATACATAACATTAATTCAAATCAACCAATAGCAATTCATCCTTAATTAATTATATAATTATATAATATTGATTAAAAGGGAAATGCATACTAAAGTCCTAAAAGACTGATGAATAAATATAAAAAACTAAATAAAAACATAAAAATGTACATTCTAACTATAACTTATAAATAATATATATAGAGAATATACGTAATATATCAACATAAGTTAAATGAATTTTTATCATACATATTATATATATATAATTAATTATTTATATTATTTATATAGCCTCCTTTTCCTCAAAAGAGGTTTGATGGAGGCACGTTCATTTAACCCATGGCCTCTATCAGCTCTAAAAATAATCATCCAATTATTCTCTTTAAATTCAGTATGATTACTAATATTGCCCAATCGTATGTTAGGCATAACAAAATCAATGACTCTAAAAACAAATTGATGCAATTCACCAAAAGCCATAACATGCTTAGAAAGGGCATTAGTAGTAAAACCTTTCCTAATGCCATAAACATGTTCTCTAATCCTGTCACGAAGACAGCAATTAGTTTTACCCACATAAAATGACGAACAATAAGTACACTGAGCAAGATAGACAACATTAGCAGTCATACAATTAGCTTTAACATTAAAAGAAAAACTCCTATGTAAATCAGGGTGTACAAAAGCCACCGAAGTATCAATATAGCTACAAAAATTACATTTACCACACGGTAGTGTGACACCATCCTTATTAAACATGTCCTCACTCTTAGACATTCTATCACCACAAAGAATCCGCTTCAAATTTTTCTTATTCCTAAACACAAACTTAGGATCTGGACCCACCATATTTCCCAATTCTGGATCAACATGCAAAATAGGCCAAAAACGTTTAAAGATATCACAAACAATACTTTGATCTCTAGTAAAAAATAAAGGAATACGCACATACTCTGAAGACGTCTCATCTGATGTCAAATTAGGCTCCGTAAATTGAGGACCAAAATAGGGAGCAGCTATACCTTCCCTAGCTGAGCTTAAATCCACCCAACCAGCTACAATCTCTTCTGGTGTATAGCCTCTTGAAACCAATCTTTTTTTGTAAATCACCTAAATCTGATAAATAACCTTTAACAGTGGGGTTAAGCCTTGATACTCTAATCCCCTGTCCTCGAACTAAATTACGGAACACATGGTTCGGGTGCATACTGCACCTGGTCAATAGACTATTGCGTGAGCAATTCTTGCAATAAACGCCAGTATTAATTAAAGAGCATGGTAACTTTTCCACAAATAACTCTAAGAATTCAATCCTTATGTTCGAAGAAACCATCGTAAATTTCAAACAATCCAATAAACCATTCATCTGCACATGAAAAGCTTCAAGGTCAGCAATCTTGCCATTCCATAAAAAGAAAATGTCGTCAACAAAATGACGATAAAAACTAACATGTTTACAAAACATATCTAATTTAAACAATACATCATTCTCCCATTGTGCCAGAAACATGTTGGCGTAGCTATTGGCACAAGAAGTGCCAAGAAGAAATGAAGGTGTTTCAGATGATGTCATTGATGCGACGCGAATGCGTGAGGATCTCCAGCAACATTTAGAAGTTGTTGAGCGTGACTTCTTGAAACTCAAGAAATTACAGTTACAGAGGCAACACTTTGAGTTTTGTTTGGATAACAATATTGTGCATCGAGGACTTCGGGTCCTTAATATGCCGACACAAGGTAACCATTTTCCAGACTTATTAACCAAATGGCAGCGAATTAATTTAGAAACGAGTGCTAGCTATATGCGTCTTCTTAATGAGTTTTTTTCTCCGGAAGAGGACAAATTAAGGAATGAGCTTAAAACTAAACAAGAGTATTTATTTAATACCTTTCCACATGACTTGTTAAATTCTATGCTTGAAAGTGTTTTAGACGGTGTTGCAGTCTACGAGAGGAAATTATTGCAACAAAAAGAAAGTAAAAATATTAAGAGATATGACTTTAAAACTGGTCAAGTTTTTTGTTTGGTCGAGGTCGGTGGGCTTTCAGGCCAATACCAGACCTAAGAAGACAGTTTCTATACCTGTGAATAATGTTTTGCCCAACCTTGATGCTTTGAATAAGACTTCAGTAATGAAAACCAGTGACTCTAATAATGTTGGCCTTAACCTACGGAATGGTTCGGCAGTTGTTGTGATGGACAATATTGACTCTATTAGTAGTCCTGCCTCTAGTAGGCATATGACTGATGCATTATTATCCAATTTGAGTAATGTTCTCAAAAATTCTAATAACTCTGTTAGTAATGAAGTTGTATCAGTACCTTCTGTTACACATAATGAGTTAAGGTCACATAATTTGTTTCCGAATGTTGTTGTTAGTAAAAAGTCTACTGAAGTTAAGATTGTTAGATCTAAAGCTACTAATCATGAAGGTGATGACACATATTTGGGTACTTTACCCTCAAATGCCTCTGGCGACCTATCTTTTCCTCTGCCCATTCACCCAGATCAGTTTGGGAGACGGAGCAGATCGATGAGTCGGGGTCGCCAGAAGAGGAAGTTATCGGGGGAGCAGTGCCAGGTACAATCATTAAAAAAAATGTGGGGGAAGATGAAAACTCATTAGTTGTTAACATTTCCTCATATAGTCTAAGCCTAGAAGAGGAGAATGTGCTTTGTAAAGGCTTATCATTCATTCCCTCTGAAAATAGTAAGTTAACGGAAACTATTTTAGACTTAAGAGTGTTTTGCAGAAATTTAATGTTGCGACACTATTATGGAGGCTTTGACAAGGATGTGAATGATGGGACTGTACCTACTTAGGTTGGTGATTTTAGGCCTTTAAGTACCTTTGTTCCACCTAACCATCCCCTGGTTGAGGCTTATTGTAAGCTCACTGAGGATAGTTTGTATGACTATTATCATGAATATTTGGGTAAGTATAGGCCGGCTAAGAAGTTCAACCTCACCATTCTAGAGAAGCAAGCTTTGATGATTCTTAAAAATAACTGTGATATTTGTATTAGACCGGCTGATAAGGACAGTTCTGTAGTGATTATGGATGATATACAATACTTTAATAGTATGAAAGAGATGTTGAATGATGTTGTTTTTTACCATAAACTAGGAATATCGGATGTCCTTAATATTATTACTGTAGTTAGTCGTTCTGTGCAGGAAGGTGTATGAGCTTGGTTTGGTTTCAGATGAAACGTTCAATTTCTTTATGGTCTCTGACCCATTAATACCATTGATTCAAGGACTTCCTAAGATCCATAAACACCCAACAAAACCCCCTATGCGACCTATTGTCTCAGGGGGTGGTTGGGTAACGGAACCTTTGTTGATTTTTGTTGAAAAACATTTACGGCCTGTGATAGCATTGAATAAAACAGTTTTACAAGGATCCAAACAATTCCTTACAGATTTGTACGATTGTATTAGGATACTTGGGAATCTAGAAAATTTGATTTTTGTAACAATGGACATTCAGTCCTTGTTTACTATGATTCCCAATGAGTTGGGACTTTGCCATATACATGAATATTTGGTGTTAAATAGTGGTTATGATTTGGGTAAGGTTGATTTGATTTGCTTCCTTCTGGAAGTGATATTGGAGAACAATATTTTTGTTTTCCGAGATTAATTTTTTATACAGAGACACGGCGTAGCTATGGGCACTTCTTGTGCCAATAGCTACGCCAACATGTTTCTGGCACAATGGGAGAATGATGTATTGTTTAAATTAGATATGTTTTGTAAACATGTTAGTTTTTATCGTTGTTTTGTTGACGACGTTTTCTTTTTATGGAATGGCAAGATTGCTGACCTTGAAGCTTTTCATGTGCAGATGAATGGTTTATTGGATTGTTTGAAATTTACGATGGTTTCTTCGAACATAAGGATTGAATTCTTAGAGTTATTTGTGGAAAAGTTACCATGCTCTTTAATTAATACTGGCGTTTATCGCAAGAATTGCTCACGCAATAGTCTATTGACCAGGTGCAGTATGCACCCGAACCATGTGTTCCGTAATTTAGTTCGAGGACAGGGGATTAGAGTATCAAGGCTTAACCCCACTGTTAAAGGTTATTTATCAGATTTAGGTGATTTACAAAAAAGATTGGTTTCAAGAGGCTATACACCAGAAGAGATTGTAGCTGGTTGGGTGGATTTAAGCTCAGCTAGGGAAGGTATAGCTGCTCCCTATTTTGGTCCTCAATTTACGGAGCCTAATTTGACATCAGATGAGACGTCTTCAGAGTATGTGCGTATTCCTTTATTTTTTACTAGAGATCAAAGTATTGTTTGTGATATCTTTAAACGTTTTTGGCCTATTTTGCATGTTGATCCAGAATTGGGAAATATGGTGGGTCCAGATCCTAAGTTTGTGTTTAGGAATAAGAAAAATTTGAAGCGGATTCTTTGTGATGATAGAATGTCTAAGAGTGAGGACATGTTTAATAAGGATGGTGTCACACTACCATGTGGTAAATGTAATTTTTGTAGCTATATTGATACTTCGGTGGCTTTTGTACACCCTGATTTACATAGGAGTTTTTCTTTTAATGTTAAAGCTAATTGTATGACTGCTAATGTTGTCTATCTTGCTCAGTGTACTTATTGTTCGTCATTTTATGTAGGTAAAACTAATCGCTGTCTTCGTGACAGGATTAGAGAACATGTTTATGGCATTAGGAAAGGTTTTACTACTAATGCCCTTTCTAAGCATGTTATGGCTTTTGGTGAATTGCATCAATTTGTTTTTAGAGTCATTGATTTTGTTATGCCTAACATACGATTGGGCAATATTAGTAATCATACTGAATTTAAAGAGAATAATTGGATGATTATTTTTAGAGCTGATAGAGGCCATGGATTAAATGAACGTGCCTCCATCAAACCTCTTTTGAGGAAAAAGAGGCTATATAAATAATATAAATAATTAATTATATATATATAATATGCATGATAAAAATTCATTTAACTTATGTCTGATATATTACGTATATTCTCTATATATATTATTTATAAGTTATAGTTAGAATGTACATTTTTATGTTTTTATTTAGTTTTTTATATTTATTTATCAGTCTTTTAGGACTTTAGTATGCATTTCCCTTTTAATCAATATTATATAATTATATAATAATTAATTAAGGATGAATTGCTATTGGTTGATTTGAATTAATGTTATGTATATATTCTTAAATGTTTTGTTTGTTGTTAAAGGTCTGATGAAGCATTTTTATGTGAAAGCGTTTACCGTGGTATATGTATTAAATAGTTTTAATTAGTATATGCTGCCATGTTCGTCCTTTCAGTATTTTATTTGTTCAGTGGATGTATTATATTATTATAGCTGACTTGTATAATATTTTTTATATCCTTGGTTAGTGTTATCCCTAAATAAGTAAACTGACCTGAATCAGGAAAGAATTTATGATATTCTTTTCCTAGATTCTTTTTATAAGTGTAAACAGGAAGTAAGTATCTTTGTTTTTTCATTATTGAAGGTTAGGCCTGATATTTTTTGGAAGTTTTCCATGGAAGCAAATAAAGCAGTTTAGTGTGATAAGAACATCATCTGCAAAGAGTTGAATCTTAGATGTTATTTCTGAGTTTATACTGAATCCTTCTATATCTTTATTTGCTCTTATGGCATTAGCCCATGGTTCCATTATTAAAGTAAATAAAGGAGCAAGAGGACAATCTTGGTTGGTTCCTTTTAATATTGGGGTGTTTTGTGAGATATATGTGCCTATTTTTATATATCCTTGGGTGCCCTTATATAAGTATGTTATTAAGTTTATAAATTTATCTGAGAAATTCAGATTTTTAAGTAATATAAACAAATAGTCCCAATTCACTGAAACAAAAGCAGAAGTTATATCTAAGCTTATTAAGATTGTCTTTTTTTTCTTATTTGAGTAATCAGTTAAGGAAAGTGGTCTATTTATATTATCAAATGTAGTTCCGTTTATTATGAAACCAGTTTGATCATCATTGATTATGTTTGGGAGAAATTTCTTCAGTCTATCTGCATATATATTCATAAACATTTTGTAGTCTACGTTGAAAAGTGAGATGGGTCTGTAAGAGGTGCATTTTGTTGAATCTTTATTTGGTTTTACTATAGGAGCTATAAATGTATATTTCCATGAGGAAGGGCAAATAGTATCATTCTGAGTTGTAGAAAACACTTTTTGTAATAATACTACATCACTTCTGGGCATTATTTTATATATTTCCAGAATAATTACATCATTCCCTGGAGCTTTATTTAGTTTAAGTTTATTAATTTGAGTCTGGATGTCTGTGAATGAGATATTTTTGTGTATTAAATCTACTTGTTTGCTAAGACATTTATTAGTGTATTTGTTTATAAATCTTTTTATATTTTCTTTTGATTCCATAATGACTTCTTTATAATTAATTTTGCGGAAATAGTCCCTGAATTCATCTAGTATATATTGTATGTTATATACCTTTCTCTTTTTCTTTATAGAATAGATTTCTTTAATATGGTTGTGTTTACTGAGTCTAGTGGTTTTATTTTTAAGTCTATTTAGATAATCTGATTGTTTGAAAATGCCAGAAATGTATGTTTTTCCAGACATGTCATACTTTTGTGACCAAGAATTTCTAAATATTTGTTTAATTTGACAGTTTTCTCATTTATGTCTTTATTTATGTTACTATCTTTTTGATTAAGTTTAAGGTTGCCCAGTTTTTCCTGTAGCCTCTTCAATTCTGTATCCCAAGATTTCCTTTTGTTCTTATACCATTTGATTATTTTCCCATAAAGATATGATTTAAGGGCATCCCAAATGTATATTACTGCTGTATCAGAGGTGTTGTTTATTTATATAAAATTTTTGGTTTAATTTATTAAGAACTCCTTGAATTCTTCTAGTTTAGTAATATATGCTGGAATTCTTCTGAACTATACATTAAATATTGTATTGGTATTTAATTCAAAAGTTATAGAATTATGATCAGATACTGGACAGGAGATAATCATAGATTTAGTTATATCATTAGTTAATTGATTTGAAATGAGGACTCTATTTTAGAAAAGGAACCATGTCTGTTAGAGAAGAAAGAATATGGTAGTGAATTGGGGGCAGCTAGGTTGTTTATATCATTTAGGTGAAATGAATTCATAAAGTCTATTAGATGTTTGGCCTGTGATGATATCTTACTTTTGCCTTTAATACTGGTTTCATTTTCATTTAAGATGCAATTGAAATCACCTGCCATTATAATATTTCCTTTTGCAAAGAGAATAATTTGATTTATGTGTTGGTTAACAGTATTTATTCCTATGCCTGGTATCCAATAAACATTAACCAAGGTAAAGATTTTATTGTTTATTTCCACTATAACCAAACACAACATTCCTTTGTCATCTTGATATGTGTTTATTATTTTAGGAATAGGTAATGATTTGTTCTATAGTATAGCTACACCTCTTTTTTTCTGTGAATGTTCAGAACTAGATAAAATAATAAACTTATTTGAATATATTTTGGATGCATCTTTTTTTAGAAGATGTGTTTCCCACAAGAAAATTATATTAGATATATGTAATTTCAGATATCTGAACAGATTTCCTCTTTTACATGGATTATTTAAACCATTAATGTTAATGGAAATACTTTTCAGAAGAACCATTATAGATGTTTAACAATTAAAATATATATTCGTTTTACTTCAGTGTCATTCAGATTTTTTCTATTATTTTTGATTTTCCTTTTGTCATGTATTAATATGTGTCGATTATTAGTATGTGGGTTTATTTTATGGATAAAATATATTTTGGATCTGTGTGAGATTATTACCTTGTGGATGTTACAAATAGTGGATGTCTTGAAAAAAATTTTTTTACAACTATAACCAAATTGCATAACCTTAAAAACATACCCCGCACCCTGCCTGGAGTTATAAACTCCTAATTTGAGTAACATCAGTCACTCAAATATGCCACCCTGTCCATAACAAAAGAACCACAACCCCACCATGTATTTATTGTTAGTAATTACTTTTATATATACATTATCATTTTGTTTTTAGTCAACCTTTTATGTTAAGATTTAACTCACCAACATTGAAACTTATCAATAAGAAGGTATGTATTGTTAGTTCAGAACTTATAATATTTAAAATCAACATCATTCTAACATAAAGATTTAACTTTTTTAGTGTCTGTAAGCAAACCTTTCTTATATTTGTATATATTCAGTTTAAGCATCAACAAGAAGTTTAAAGTCACTTCAATAAGTTTTTTATCTAACATTCATGTATGTCCAAATATCAACCTAAGAAAAACTAATATACCTATTGGTAATTATAAAATATTTCATCAGTATTAACTACTATTTACATATACAAGATTTTATTAGAACTTGCATTCACTTAATATGTTTAATCCTCTACTTCCTATATAATCTCTTAGAATAATGTTAAGCAGCCTCTTTCATTTCATTAGATTCTTATATAATCAATAACCAAACATATAGAATGTATGTCTTAATAGGTTTATAATGAAAATCAGTTTGTTATAACACACTTTTCAACTTCTGCTTTACTATGCATTCAGTTAAGTGTATAGTATAATGATATATGCCTGTATGACTTACAACCTTTACAAAAACAACCTTTATGTTAATACATAAGTTATCAACAGCTGGCTGTACACTTAGTTAAATTACTGAGAATCATTAATAGTGAAAACAATCTGAATTTTTAGCAATTAGTTAAGAAAATAATAAGTTTGCTGTGTTGTTTGCACCTATATCATAAATGTATACTGTAGTAGATATATCAAACCTATTCTGAACATTAAACCATTGCCTGTGCTTTCTGTTTGATTAATATTGTAATGAATTTTATCAAACTTCAGTTCTCCATTCTTTAAAACCAGACTCAATTTACAGTTGTTACTTCCATTCTCATTTTTTATCTAAACTAAACATCACTATGTCATATTTCTATATATTATTACTGATTTCATTTGGCACAAGTAAAAAGATAGCATTTCATAATGTCATGTTTCTCCTTGAAATCTTTGTTAGTAGCTGCATTTGTGCTGATAAATTCATACTTATTTGAAATACATACATCTATGTCTAGAATCATTCATAAGCTAAAGACTTTAAAAAAAAAAAAGAGAAGTGAGTGTTTAAATATATTTGCTAAATGCATCAACAATACTTTTCTTCCCTTCCAACAGCAGTTAAAGCAAACCTTCTTTATCTAACAACAACCTTGCTAGCATATCTTTCATAACTTCAGAATTTACATAGAAAGGATTAGCTAAAATATCATTAAAACTAATAATAGAAGTGCATAATTAACATTCCAGTTGTTTATTTTGACCTTTTCTGTTATTTAACAAGCATACAACTTACAGTTTATGAGTAAAGTTCTGTTTTTCATTTTCTCCTCTGCGACGACTTGTCTTCCTGAATCTGTGTGCCCAGCATCGTCTCATTGTGATTACATGTCATTAGAGGTCAAAGCTCATTTTGCTACTGCAGACAAGTTCCTTTGGATTAGTGGAGTTCAGTAATGGTATTCCTAACTCACAACAATGTTTCTCGAGCCCCAAAAGACCTAAAATTGTCTCTTCAAGATGCTTAAGTGGGAAAACTGTAAGTATAGACAATTCTCCTCTTTTTTGAACAGCTTCTCTTGTGTATGATGCATGAGCCATGTAACAGGCACATTGTTTTAAAGTAACTATATAGACAACTACATATTATATTTAAACCACTTATCAAAAATAAAGTATCATATTATTAAAGGAGACAACCTGTATATATGAATAATAATAATAATATAACCTGCCTTGTGATTTTTGACTTCACTTTCAAGATATTAAAGTCAGATATATTGTATGTCCATAGTAGATGACACCTTGTATATAGGAACTATATGTTCAACTTCAAGTGAGATGGATTGTTTAAGTTCCGATTTATTTTTCAGTCTCGTTTGTTTGTCACTAGTTTTCCATGGAGTTTCAGATGCCATTCGTTTCATAGAGGCACTAGCCCACTCCATCTCTTCAAGTTTGTCTAATATTTTATGTTTTTTGATGTAAGTCAAAGCAGAGTCTAAGTCTACATGTGTTTTAGACCATCCAGTAAGAATATCTTTAGTTTGGCTGCGAACAGTAGATGAGTTTTTATTTGTGCTTTCTTTAGTTCCTTTACTAATGGTAAACAGGTTTTCCTTTTGGCTATTACCATAGAGAAATAGTCATTATCAAATTTGATAACAGCTTCATTAATTGAATGGGAGGTTTTGCCCATGCTGTTTTTAGTACCATCTCTTTATCATATGAGGAGAGAAATTTGACAATTACTGATTTAGGTTTTTTTTTTTTTGTTGTTGTTGTTGTTTGCATTAGTGGAAGAGAGAGCTCTATGGACTCTTTCTATGCCAAAGGATAAGACTTCTGGCAAGTCTAGTATTGTAGGTAACCATGCAGTTAAAAAGCTTACAATATTGTTGCCCTCAATGTTTTCAGGCAAACCAAATATTCTTAGATTATTCCTCCGTGACCTATTCTCTAGGTCATCCAGTTTATTTTGTAGAAGTGTATTTTGTTTAAGAAGAAACTCAGTGTTGTTCTCCTCTTCCTGCATTCTGTTGTCTATGTCATTTAAAGCTTTGTCTATTCCATTTATTTGTACTTTTTGTTGTTGCAGATCTTTGTGTAATAATTACATTTGCTTTGTGCATTTTTCTTTAAAGCTGTTAATTTTTGAGTCAATTTTGTCTATTTTAGTTGTCAAGTCCAGTATATTCGATATCAAAGATTGTAGTTCTTTTCTGAAGATGTTGTCTTGATTGTTGCATTTTGAAAAGTTCATTCTTATGATTTGTGGTGAGAAAAAATATTCCAAAGATATTTGTGACAGAAAAATTTGTCTAATTCAGTATTTTTTTATATTATCCTAGTTTTAGATATCTAGAAACTTTTTTTATAAAAATAAGTTTCCATGGATAACTTAAAAGTAATAATTTCCTGTCATAAACGTTTTTCTAGGTGGAGCTGAAGAAATCTGCTATCTGGTGCTCATCTTGGCCATGCCTCCCAGAGAAACTGTTCTGAGGAGGGGGGGTAAATGGCAAGGGCAAACAGAAATGTACACTGGGCAGAGAAAGTGTTCTGATGAAAATGGGCACAGACATGAATAATAAGAATGAATTAAGAGGAAGAGGGCATCGTAAATATGGCAATGTCCCCATGTACCTACACTTCCAAGACAAGTCAGTAGCATAACATTAAGCAAATATGTAGACAGCATAGTACATACTGCTGTTTACACCTCCTGTGCAAGTATATTATATCAGCACATATGATAGTATTATGCGATGGTCACACCAGGTTACATGTCAATAGAGGTGAATGGTTGTGATCACTGATGTTCACTGCAGAGGACATTTAGCAGGAATGGTGTATACAATATTGGGTATGTGCATACTCTGAAGATCTACAAAATGACTTGCTTGAATATGACTGACATGTCACCATAGCTCTCAGCTAATCAGAGACACATAGCAACAGACTCCTGGACAAATGTAGACAGAAAAAGGCACAGTCATGGACACTTCTAAAATATTATGACCATTAATCTGTAGCATTGACAGAATATGTAATTGTAACTTATACATGTTCTGTAGTACAGACACGTACAATTGTAATGATTGTCAGTATTCTATAGGGGGAATTCACTACCCCTTCCCCAAAAATGACCACTTTTTGGAGGGGTTAAGAGGGACAGTGTTAAATCTGGAGTTGAAATCAGGGGCAATCCTTGCCATTTGAGAGGATTGTGTGACACATAAGCCACAATCCCCACCTGCAATAATCAAATCCATGCCATCAGTGTTGAAACTGAGCTGTGTATTCACTGTGTGCAACACAGAAAGATGCATCACACAAGCATCTAGTAGAACACCTTGAAGGGAAGTATGCACTATAAAATTCTAATGGATATGCATCCCAAAGAATAGTTCTGTATGTCCTACCAGATGTATGGGAGCTCACTGTGCTAAATGTGACACACTTGACAAATTATCCCTGGCTGACATAGGTATTGGCCAGATAGATGATAACACATACAAATATCACACTATTATAAGTGAATTCCCTACACACAGCTGAGTATTGCATGCATCTGTCACATGCAGTAGCAATGGATATTGTCTGAGGTATCTAACTTATGTGTGAATTAAGAAGTGATCTGTTATAATAAATGGTACAGAAGTATTCAAGACTGATGGCAATGCACTGATGGCAATGCATCAGCTATGCTCATGTGCACAGAAGGTACATCACTGCAAAGTCAAGTGTCAGTGATCGAGGAAGCTGTGATACTGTACACTAGTAGACAATACATGGAGCACCCTCTATAACTACATGTCAAACCACAACACTTGTGCCACATGATCACTGTCCCCTTGACATTGCCAATGAAAATGTTACACTGCCATGAAATTCTGACATAAAGCCATATATTTTCATGCAAATTATCAAATGGTAATACTGATGTGATATAGCGGGTTGTCCGGGACACAGTACAGTCACACTATAACTCTACCTATGCTACAACTGGACTTTGGGCTGTACATCACCTCCAAATAAAACCTTGGGTATGAATCACATGTGTCACAGTTGAACTGTTAACACCATCATACAACTTTACCTATTTCATGGCATCACATCAGTTGTACATCATAGGCCTATATGTTTATCACTGGAAATGTGTGGGTGAGGGCCCTGACACCATATATGGGCGCATTACAGCTGAGGTGGATGCAGACCTCTCAACCAATCGGGGACAAATTTCAACAGAATCAGGGACAAGTCAAGAAAAAAATCAGGGACAATCAGGGACACTTTTAAAATATTAGTGTGTAGAACATGCTGATAAGAACAGTAAATGACACAATTGCTGCCAGTTACACAGTGCTGATTGGGAACAACTGTATAATCCTTGTGAATAGCAACACAATAGTGCATATAATGAATTCCCCAAGGTTGCAAGTGAATCTCAACATGTCATATGTTTGTGCAACATGTGTATGAACCCACGTGTATGTGCCCATGTAGTCAGTATGACATAATATTGCTGTATGTCAGATAACATTTCCAGATGTTGGGTATACACATGCACACCTGTGCCATACTGAATCTGTCACTATGATGGTTGAATGAGAACTGTGTAGAATGTTGATATATTCCACAACAAGAACACATACCTTAGTAATAAAACAGTATGCATAACATCAACCCATGTCAACTGTCCTCAGGAGGCATATTGCTGCAGCTGTTATGAAAGGAAAAAGTAACCAAATTACAGTAGTGGCTGTCGGTACAGTAGCTCAAATCACAGATTGGAATACACTGTTGTAGGGCTATAGTACATACACAACTCAACATAACATATGTGGATGATAACAACACTGACATGTGTAATGTTCATAGGTCCATAGGACATTACTAGGCTAACTGCCAAAAGCACATAAAATCCTAGCCATTACTATGCCATTTAAATGCAAATTGCTATATCTATGTGATGGAAAATAGAAGGGGTATGTGTGTATGTGTGTATGGGTTTGATTTTGTTACAGACTGTCTTTGTCCATATGTGAAGTGCATCACCCCATGACAGAATTAGCAATCACACATCCAGTGGTCTGGGGATGGCTTGCAGAGGATCATGGAGGGGCCCTACTTCACAACTTGTGTATGCATCTTTGACATGATGATGACATCATTAGTGTTCTGCAGAAAATATGTTATGTGGACAGAGGAAAGAAAGGGATGCTAGAATTAGGGGGCAATGTAAAAGATTCTCCTGAGTGGGAGTCAAATGAAGAGAGAGACAAAACATCATACAATAACCATAATATACCACTAACCACACACACACACACACACACACACACACACACACACACACACACACACACACACACACACACACACACACACACACCAGTTGACTGAGGTCAGATTTGAATACCACACCTGAGTAGGTATACAAGCTGGATTCAATATAAAGTAAGACTAGTACCACCACAGATGCCTGACTTTAGCAGTGTCAGAGTGCATTTTATAGGGGTTGGCGTCATCAATGTATGCTGAGAAGATGTTTGTAAGGGGTGTCTGACATCACTATGGGCTCACATCCTGGTGCAAAATTGTCTCTAGACTGATACTTGAATGAACATACTTGTCTACTGAGAGATTAGAACCCCATACTGATACTTAATGAACACACACACACACATTCAAGTTAACTGCTGAGAGATTGGAAGCCCTACCTATCTAGGTCATGCAAGCTTGTGCAAATGTTTCAGTTTAACACTGTCAGAGTGCATTTTACAGGCAATGATATCATCAGTGAAGATGTTTGGGAGAAGTGTTTGACAAAGATGTGGCATCACATCCTGGTGTAAAATTATTTTCCAGACTGATAATTGAATGAAGACACACACACTCAAGTTGACAGCTCTAAGATAAGAATTCCTACCTATCTAGTTACACAAGCTTGAGAATACAGTACTTAACCCTTGTGTCAATGCAGACATCTGAGTTTAACACTGTAAAAGTGCACTTTATAGAGGATGACAGCATCAGTGTATGCTGACAAGAGATATTGGGAGGGCTGCATGAAATTCTTGTAGAGTCATGTAGCAGTGTAAAAGCATCTTCTGAATGCTACTTCAATGAGGATAGCAGGACCTATACTCATGGTCATCTGACTATGCAATCACCTACTCAAACATAGACATACACACAAATTGATTGCTGTGAGATTAGAACCTCTACCTATCTAATTACAGATGCTAGAGAACATAATACTTAATGCTCTTGCCACCACAGAAGTCTGGCTTCAGTAGTGTCATAGAGTATTTTATAGAGGATGACATCATCAGTATATGCTGAGAAGAGGATTTGGGAGGGTTGTATGAAATTGCTGTGGAGTCAAGAAGCAGTGTAAAAGTATCTTCTGAATGCTACTTGAGTGAGGGCAGCAGGACCTGGACTCATGCTCTTCTGACTATGCCACTCAGACATAGACCCACAAGATGACTGCTGTGAGATTTGATCCCTTACCTAATTAATTGCACAAACTAGAGAACACAATACTTAATGCTCACAGCACCACAAAAGTCAGATTTTAACAATGTCACAGCACACTTTATAGATGATGGCTTCATCATAGTGTCGCATTTGACATATATACTGTTATGAGACTTGTGTGCAAAGCCAGGAGTTGTGATATGATTGTGTGATTCCAATTTTCAAATGTACACACACACACACGTGTGTGTGTGTGTGTGTATATTGTGTTATATATACATATATATATATATATATATATATATATATATATACTATATATATATATATATATATATATATATATGTATATATAGTGTGTGTGTGTGTATAAATATATATATATATATAAATATATATATATATATATATATATATATATATATATATATATATACGGTATGTTGTGTAGATAACCACACACACACACACACACACACACACACACACACACACACCTTCACTTTGGAAACAGCAGTAGTGTAATGATGGAGTTATGTGTCATTATATTCAGATGAAGGTATGTCAATATTAGTACAAGTTACTGACAACATCAATGGGATATGATAATCGATAATCAATGTCCACTATCACTATAAACCCATACCACATGTAACATTGCAGTTATGCTCTGTAATTCTGGAGTCTGTGTGACAATGGCCTAAGTACTGATATATCACTTGCAAGTGCATTGCCCCAGGGGACACATGGATATCAGAAAGTATGTGCTCAGTCAAGCACACATGTCACTGTACTTCTTCTGTGTTAATAATTGCATTTCCCTGTATTGGAGGGTTACAGCCCAGTACCCAGAGTTAGACATGTTATATACCACTTCACAAAGCACATCTCCAAGAAGATGATTTTCATGGATGAAGGCAAAGTATTAGTGCATGCATAACCTGAAGTTCAGGAATTCAACTTGTACATGTGAAGTAGCCGTTTCCACTGGTGCTCATTGCCAAACATTGCATAAATAGGGACATAGAGTAACTGACCTGATTGGGTTTAACTGCAAAATACATCTGTTTGTTGTTAATGTCTCTCTTGTCAGGCTTACAAGATATTTTATGGTAGAATTGCTAGCAGCTAGTATGATGTGAATATTGTAGTCTATCTTTGCATTGTATTGGCCAAAGTTTTATTCCACAAATAACCATTGGCCATGCCCTCCCTGTTTGTGTAATGTTAAGCACTGAGCAAATGCAGTTCCCTGCTTAAGGAAGACAGTGAAAAATGTAATATAATGCACCTTTTTCCATGCAAACAGGCTCAGCGGCAATGCACAGCCATCATCAAGGTGGGCAGTACTATGTGTGGAAAGTATAGCTGGTGCTTAGCTTTCTCTGTGGCACAAGGTTTAAGCGCACTAAGTTCCTGCACAGAGCACAAATGAGATGTCAAATGTGACTATCAATAACTACACTAAAGTACATGTCATCACCAGATTGTATCAGTAATGCCTACCTCAATACACTTGTACAACTAGTAGCTGTTTAGCAGGTCTCACTGCAAATCAAGTTAATTGCATGTACAGCTTTGTACAAATGACAGAGGTTGGAATATCTTTTGAAATGATTAGTATGATTCAGCATATACCCTAACTATTTGTGTAAGCCCGGATATCCTGAAAGGTTTGTGCAGTATGCTTCTTCACAGTAAGGACAGTTTCCATACCATATTAGATGAACATTTCATCCACCATCCTACTACAGATGTTACAGTATGGTCTGATGAGACAGAGGAGGTGATGACAGACACAGGGCTGTAGAGGACATAGGAGGTACTGTCCTGGCACATTCACAAACATCTAAATGGCATGTTGATATGTCGTGTCTTCTTAATTAGATTATGTCCTGCTCTGTAGCATGAATTGCATGAGATAAGGATAGAGGAGATATAGACTAATAATAATGAATACATACATATACATTTGTTTGAAGAAGATGTGGGACATCTGAAATATAATGGTGCCATGTGGGAACTGATTTTTGACAGTTATAGCAATTGTGGCCCACCTTACAGTTTACTTGATAGGCAGACTTATCATACTTATGTAGGAGAAGGGGTAGACAGATGGACAGGTAACAGATACACAGGAAAGCGACCTCTGAAAAACAGTCCTTAAGAGCATCCTCTACTGCTGTTTTATAAGCTTTGACAAGATGCAAATGTATGTGTATACATCTGATCGTCACCTGAGCAAAAGACAAAGGAATCCTATAGCAGATTTTTAAAACCTTGCACACTACAGGAGCACTGATAACTTATTGAATTAAGGTAACATGTTGATACTATCCATCAGCAGTGTATGGCAGAATGCAGAACTCATGAGATGACCTTTACATACATCAGCTTGATAGATACATTCACATAAAGAGGGGTGGGAGTGAAGGGGTGAATACAAGGAGAGATGAACATACATATAGCAATGTTTGGTGTAATGGAACATCCATGGACATGTTTTTTGCGTGTTCATGTTATTAACCTGCCATGATGTGTAGCATGAAGTGACTGATGTAGGGATAAAGAAGGGTTAGGATAGGGACAACAGGCTTATGACAAGCAGAATAAGGTTATAGTTGTGGGGATGTATGACATACCCTTTTTTGGCCAGTATTTAGTGTATCTCCATGAGAACTCATAATTGTGGCAAATGTTAAGATTTGGGTCATTAAACAGATTATAGACATATAACATTACAATGATGTAAGATGCATCTGGAATTGAACCCTTGATGATATATGCAAAAACAAATCATTAGTCAAGTGATTTTATGTCAACACTCCACATAGTAAGTTACACTTTGTTACATCCAGCAGTCTAAAGAACTGTCAGATTAACTGTTTCAAAGCAGTGCCTTTACTCTGTTTTAAGCAGCATTGCATGGAGATAACAGGACTAGTGTGGCTGATGGCAAAAACTCACCAAGTTTTGCCACAGGACATGAACATCCATTCATCACTGCTCAGCATTGGTGAAGGATGCCAAACTTTGTGTTAACTGTTTCAAAGCAGTGCCTTTACTCTGTTATAAGCAGTTTTGCATGGAGATAACTGGACTAGTGTGGCTGATGGCAAAAACTCACCAAGTTTTGCCACAGGACATGAACAGCCATTCATCACTGCTCAGCATTGGTGCATGATGCCAAACTTTGTGCAAACACAAAGGATAAAAAGTGAAGTCTTTTTTGGGGGGCCATTTCTGGCCATGTATGTTGTGTGTGATTCTAGTTTTTGACCAGATTAAACATGTGAAAATCGGGTTGATAGGAACATGGTGAAATTTGGTGGTAAGCAGAGAGAAGAACAAAGGTTCATAGGTTCATAGGTGTGTACTAGGCTAACGGCCATGGAGCCTATATAAGCCTAGCCCAAGAAGATTCCCTGGCATCATGCCACCCAAAGTCCCAAAGTTAGTTCTCAGTACCCTGTCAAGCAAGGCCACTAAAGTGATCCCCGGGGTGAACTTCCTATTGCCCATCTACTCATCAAGATTTTTCTTAAAGAGGGCCAGTGAAGTGTTCTGCTTGACGTGAATGGGAAGTTTGTTCCAGAGTATGAGACATCTCTGGGTTAGGAACCTGTCCCTCCAGCATGTTCTGTTTATTGTGGTAATGAGGTTTAGGTCCCTGGAGCATGTGGCACAGAAAGATTGGGATTTCTTTAGGTGTAGCATATCTAGCAGCTCTGGGTCAGGAATGGCTTTGAAGGTCAAGCAGAGATCGCCTCTGAGTAGGTGATAAGACACAGAGTATAGCTGGAGTTCTTTTGAGTCTATCCATATAGGGCATGTGTCTAAGGCCTAAGATCCTCTTAGTAAGGCATTTTTGTGGCCTTTCCAGTTGTTGTAGGTGTCTAGTGAGGTACATACCAAATGGGTCATTGTATTCTACAATAGGTCTAATGAGGGATGAGTAGGGAGGGATTATGACCTCTTTCTTCCTGGATGAGAAACTTTTTATAATGAGATGTACCACATAGAAGGACTTTTTGACTACAGTGGCAATGTGGTTGCTGTCAACCTGTGCCCCAGGTCCCTTATCATACCTTTGGTGTTTAGTGGACTACTGCCTATGTGATAGTTCATGGGCACCAAATTTTTCCCAAAGGGAATGACAATGCACTTTTTGGCATTGAGCTTAAGGCCATGGTTCTGGCACCAATCATTGGTGTCAGTGAGGCCTGTTTGTATAATGTCTACATCAGTTGGAAATCAGTAATGGCTTCCACTTTGCAATCATCTGCAAACTTGGTCAGCCAGAGTCCCTTTGTGTTGGCTTGAACTTCAGAGAAGTAGATGCCAAACAGGAGTGGATCTAGGACCAATCCCTGTGGGACACTACTTACAACTGGGTGGTAGTCAGATTTGGAGTCCACTACTTTCATAGTGTGGGTTCTATCAGTGAGCCAGTTGGCAACCCATCTTATGTCATAGGAGTTTATGCCTAGTTTAATGAGTCTATCTATGATTCCTGAGAGAGGGATGGTGTCAAAGGCCTTAGCAAGATTTAGGTAGGCTGTGTTAACTACCTTGCCATTATCCACAGCTTGGTGACAGACTCGAAGAAGTCTATCAGGTTGAGAAGGCATGATCTACCTTTCACAAACCCAAACTGCATGAGGTCCAAAGTTTGGAGATTCCCTATGTTCTTATTTATAAGGCCCATGATGATGCACTCCATAGACTTACATATCAGACTCGTCAGACTAGTACGGCGGTAGTTTGCAGGGTCTGTAGTTGCTCCCCCTTTGTGAAGTGGGATGACTGTAGCAGTGCACCTTTCCATAGGAACAAAGCCTGAAATGAGGCTGTGATTGAACAGGATACTCAGGTGTGGTGCCAGTTCACTTTGTAATTCATGTAGAACACAGCCAGGGATATTATCAGGTCCCATGGAAGCTGTATTCTTGGCCTTGGCTAGTGTAATTTTTACCTGTGTAGTTGTAATAATAGGGACTTGGCATTCTTCAGGTATTGTGATAGGCCTTTTAGGGGGAGAAAGGGGGGTACAGTTCACACTAAACCTGTTGGCAATATTAGTTGGTTCTGTATATGTATTGCCATTGTGCTGTAACTCAGAAAAGATCTGAGTATTACCATGTAGATTCTTGACATAACTATAGAATGCCTTGTGGTTGTCTTTGGAATCTGCAGCAATTTTTGTTTTCGTAGCTAGATTTAGACAATTTGAAGATGGATCTCAGTTTTTGCTGAGGCTAACAAGGGAGTTTTTACAGTCTTGGGAATTCACCCTTTTCTGCAACAGTTTTTTTTCCTTCTGTTGTAGAGTTTGTTTATGGTGGGGGACCACCAGATTGGTTTCCTTTTTTTGGGGAAAGTGTCTTGGTTCTGTTTGGTATGGCCCATTCCATGCACTTGTGTATGTGCTCATACAGTGCATTGGTGTATGATTCAGCAGTCATGCACCTATTTTCCATTTGCTTGGGTGTTGTGAAGTTAGCCCCTCTGTTTTTAGAAGTCCAAAATTGGCAATGGGACACTCAGAAAGAGAGCCCACTGAGCAATTTTTACCCCCACCATGATGAGAAGCAATACAGGAATTTGCAGTAGAGAATTAGGAAAGAATCATAAATATTCACTTCTTCAACACAGTAAATTGCACATGTAGACAAAATCTGATGATTTTAGACTGTCACACTAAGATGGATGGGTGACAACTATGCAATGATGTTGTATAGCCAATTGGACCAAATCAAGTGTGTTGAGAAGACACATATGTGAAGTGGAGAGCTATATATGGGACATTTTTTTGTGGGACAGGTGCCCTTTTTTTTGGATTTCAAGAAGAGAAAAATGTTGAGGAAGGGACCTAGGAAGGTAAGGTTCTGGTAGGTAGGGCAGGTGAGGAAGAAGGTGCAGACAAATTGGACAAACAAGACAGACACAAGGGTGATGATGGGCACAAAAAGGTTGGTGGACACTATGACTGAAGATGGGTAGAGGACATCAGAAGCACATGACTGTCAAGTGTGGGAACAATGTGAATCTAATTCTCAGCCATAGAACTATCATCACTCTCCCCTTCCTAGTTCTCCTTGAGACTGCTTGATGGAGTCTCTTTTTGATTTTAATTACTGACTTTCCCATTCAGCTGATGCAGGCACCAAGGCCAGTCTCTATTATATTGCACACCATCCATGGCAGCTCCTGGTGGGTGACATAATCACTGCCTTCACCAAGACTCCCCGAGGGTACCACTGCACAACTAGCCAGGGCAATGCTACCTAATGAGGATGGACCAGGTAGGATAGGGGTTGTGGAGGCAGTACTACCAGGTTGCATCCCACAGGTATTGAGTGTTGGTGCGGTAGCTGGTGAAAGGTTGTCAAGCTGAGCCGCAGAAGTTGGCCCTCCTCTCTGTGCTGAAATGCATTTGGTTTGTTGGCAGAAGGCTATCAGAAAACTGTGATTCCAGGTACCCCCCCTTAAAAAGAGAGCTAAGGGGTGGGGTGAGACAAAAAAAGAAAAGAGGTGATTAGAACCATGATATGTCACATTCATGCTTTATTTTAATATATATTATTTTATTATTATGCTAGTTACAGAGCTTTCACAATGCAAAAAAATGACTGTGTGTTGTTACAAGTAATATGTGGAATATGCACACATTTCATATATGCTTTTAAAGATACTACAGATTAACTTAACAACATGGCATTAAAACCAATATTACTGCATTTGAAATATAAAAATGGTACTTTTTGAATGTGAATCTAGAGGTCATTTGTGGGAACTGAACCCACACAATCTGAATATATTATTTCACTTGCCTAATACAATTATTAAGAGCTACAGAAGAAAGACATGCTTGCTGTTACAGTTAAAATATGCATGCTGTACTGACCTATGGAATCACAATATTTACTGCAGTCATGGTCAGTTGTGTTGCAGACATAAGCCTTGCTTCTATGAGTCATGCCAGTCTCTCAGCATGTGCCTCCCTGCTCACTGTGATTTCCTCTGCAGCTATAAAATAAAGAGTGAGAGAAAAAGAGGCAGGAAAGCATTATCCATACCAGTCTTAGCTATCTACACCACTGCATATCATTTCAGGTTGCTTGATCTGTATATTTACACAACTTGGGGTGTTAGCAGTTTGAAACTCATCCCACCACCGGTTGAGTTGTGCCTGTCTGTGCCTCTTAAGGTAGTGATACTTACAATGCTTTCCAGTGAATGGTATGCCAGTCACATTAAACATGGCCTTGGCTAGGCTGTTCCAAGCCTCAGCCTTGTACTGAGACATGGTATAGTACCCCTGCAGCAGCCTATGGCTATAGTGCTTCCCAAGGAGTGCAACAAAGATTTTTGACTTCCACACACCCCACCTGTGTGCCCAGAATTTGATACCATCCTTGCCATCATCTATCATGTCTGCAAAGGTCCTTCAGCAACAGTAGCAATGGTTTCCCACCAAACTGTGATGCTGCATTTTACAACCAGTGTGCAAACATGCACAACCATGCCAACTGTATCTTCACAATGGTGAGCAAAAAGAAACATTGACAAAGAGGAAGGGGCTATGAAACAGCAATGATGATGTGACATTTGGCATTGATTTATCAAATGTGTACTGCTATACCTGGTTACACATTGTGTAGAGCTGCTTACTGAATACAAATTGGCATGCTATCATGTGCACATCATGCCACAGTGCATACATCATTTCAGTAAGCTGTGTAGGATTTATTGAGTCTTGCCAAATGTGTACTTGTCTCAGATGAAGGAATTTACAAGTCTGTCATTGGCTTATGGGCAGAAGTGCAGTTTTACATACACTAGGTGCAACAGTTTGGATGACAGATGTTGACTACCTACATGGCTTTAAAACAAAATATGTTACCATTGCCAGCACTTTAGAGGAAATCAGAGAATTTGACAGAAGAGGAAAGGTACCTTTTTTTTTACCAGCTTTGATTTTATTGTTGAGTTGGTAATGAAGGAATATGTGCTAGACATCATAAATCCCCCTTGTCTGTACCTTCATCATGAACAGACTGATTTGATACAAGCAGCAGAACAGCAATGCTAAGAGTGACTCCAAAGTGCTTTCCAAAGAGATAAAAGAACTTGCAGATCATGTCTTCACTGAAGAAAGCATACCTAGAATATGTGGTAAGCAAACTGAAAGGAGCAATGTTACTGCTGCTAACCCAGAATAGTTCTGCAGAAGGAACACATTTATTAGCATTCTTGGACCATGTGGTAGCTTCACTGAATGAACAACGTATTGAATACCATGTTCATTTCCTGGCACAATATTTGGGGGATGGTATAATGGACATTCTTCAGGATAATGGCAAAATTGCTGAATTATGTGAGTTTTACAGGACTGATTTGTCTTGTCTTGTCTACTCAGCTCAATGACTGGAAGAGATGGACAATAAAATGGAGAATGACACCACAGAACCAGCTCCCTATTACAGTTATTGATATGCTGCAGCATTTAAAACTCGTTCACTCCAATGGAGCTCAAAGAGTTTGCACTGTAACTTCAAATAGGTGGAGCTTATGTCTTTTGACAGAATCAAATTATGTCCTCACATTTCAATCAAATGTTCATATCTCTGGAACCATAGGGGTTATGAAAGAAATATAATGGCAAACCCTTCAAGACCAACTATTTTTATAGTGGTAGTATTTTTTTAGGTTCTGGGTCTTAAAATGTTATAAATCACAGTAAACACAGTAACTATTATGTTTGTAATATTTTGCAAACAACTTATAATATCTCAGCAACCACTCAAGTTACAAACATACTGTTAGCAGCATTTTATTCATCTAGCTGAGAACTTTCATATGAGCCTAAGGGGTTCTGTCTGTGTTACTTGTTTGGTGAGATATTTAGAAAAATGTGAAAATTATAACTGTATAAATTAATATCATAAAAACAACAGTTAATATCTCTGTACCTGCACTAGACAGAGATCAAATATTAGTGCAATTGATTTTGCCACTATGTAAGCTTTAAGATAAAATATTTAAAAACTTGTACATAGCATGGTCTTGGAATTATTGATGCAAATATGAACAAGCAATTTTGATGCTTAGGGGTGTCAGTAGGAGGTAACTCCAGATGCACCTGGAGGCATCACTTGGATGTAATAAGCCCAGATTTATGTCCTGATATCAAAAGTACACTAACTTTACAACCCACAGTACCAGTCACTATTGTATCACCAGAGAGAACATTTGGTGCCTTACAGAGTGTAAAGACCTGGCTTCAAAACCATATGAGTGAACTGCGTTTAACAGGACTGATATCCCAGCCCACATACTCAGTTTTTGAATGACACATAAGTTATCTGATAATGTCAGCCATCGGTGTTCAGAAATAAATATTTGTCCTTCTTCTCAGCAAGTCTGTATTCAGGGACAAATGTCTCAAATCTGGGACACTTTTTTAAGTATCAGTACTATTAACTTGACAAGTTTGTAGAGTAAGAGAATGTGAGTTGATCATTTTCTGAAGTAAAACAAAGTCTATAATTCTAATGATTGACATTTATCGATTATGCATAATCTACTACATTTTCTCCTCCAAATCACCAGCAGTAAAAGGGATTAAGAGGAACAGAGACAAATATTGAGCCAAGATTTGTACCATTAAAATCTCAATAGAGTAGTAGGATAAGGGTAGATGACAATCTTCATTATATTGCTTCTTATCCCAAACACATATTTCTCTGGCTACCAAATCTCCCCTCCCTGCATGCCTTCTGCTATATATCCCTCACTAAGTCATCACTCACAGAACTCCATCTCTGTCACATCTATCCCTATCCAAGTTCTCTTTTTCACTACAGAATGATCAATCTCTCTCACTCTCTCTTTATTCATTCACACTTGTATCAAACCAGTCTGGGCACCCATTAATCATCACCCCCTCACTATATGTGTACCTAACTATGTCCAATACTTCCACTGCATAACAAGTTTTTTGAAGTCTATATATTACACAGTGTAACCACCAAAATTGTCTTTCATGTTTTTTTTATATATAAAATATTTGATTTAATGTATGTGCCCTACAGTGTGACCCCCAAAACTGTCTTTGTGTGGTTTTTATTCAATGTTCACTTTTGTGCATTGAACTCTTGATATGTCACTATTATAACATTATAGATGCTATTGCTTTAATAGAGATTTTGCACATTGCCATAATAAGCTTGTATGTGTAATCATAGGGCCTTCACTGACAAGTGGTTTGAATTACCAGTTGGACTTTCGGTAAACAAATATAAATAAATAAATAAAGTAATTGTCAGCTAAGAGGTATGTCAAGGTGGTATAAAACAGAGCACATCTGTACAAAAAATTGCATTCCCAGCTGCCATTTTGTAGTTCTTAGACTGCAACTAAGAAATCAAGTATGTAAAAGAGGTGGTGAACCAAAAATATGTGACCATTTTAAAGGGAGGAAGGTATATTCATAGGCATGAAAATGAAGTAGGGAAAGGACCCATTAGCAAGAATATATTTACTTTTATTCTTTGTAAAGGTACAGAGAGATTTTTACAGGCAGTTTAGATGTTTTGCAAAGTTCAAAGCATTAAAAATGCAGTTGTCCAAATGTAAAATAATTCTTTATTAATAATGTTGTCTTGGTGTATGTCAATCAAGGTATTGGTGACATGAGCCATAATATCATGCACATCCCCAATATTAATCTCTCTATTAAACTTGTCTTCCAATAAGTTGTTCATGGCTCCTATATAATGTACTATGTCCATGACAACTATGCTACCCCCCTTGTCCACTGGTCTAAGTATAACAGTAGACTCAGCTTGTAGGTGTTTTAGGCATTGTCTTTCCTTAAAAGTAAGATTGTCTTTCTTAACGCTCATTCTATGCTTCCTATCTTTATTTACAGTATCATAATACTTATAAAATTCATCCTCAGTAAGTTTGAAATAAGCGTCAATCAGGGGATGATTCAAGGGAACAAATGAACTCAAATTCCTAAAATTAAAAGTCGATGGAGTCTGTATACACTTCTTGGGATCCTGTTCACCATATAACATTCTTAGCATCACATTTCTACAATATATCTTTAAATCAGTAATAGAATCAGTGAGATTACTGTAGCTAGTAGGAATGAAATTGAGACCTTTGCTCAATAAATTAATTTCATCAACTGAAAGTACATAATGAGAAATATTACAAACTAGCGACTGGTACCCGTCCCCCACATCTTTTTGATGGTCTGGTTGGGCAGAAATTCCTCTGAGAGCTTCCTTTTCTGCAGACCACGGCTCATTGAGCGGGTTTGTCTGGTACCTCTCTCCAGTCGTACAGGCAATGGAAAAGGAATGCCTTCTATTGATTCAGGCGGGCACACGGAAGACTTATTAGTAACTTTAGGTCTAACTACTGGCTCAAACAATGTGGAATTATGAGGAGCTAAATTCTTAATAATTTGAACATCTGGATATAAATTAACACCTCCTAATATAGGAGTGGTCTCAGCTTCAACTGAATCAGACATGTTAAGTAGCTCCCTAGATGCAGTGGATGTATGACTTATTTTAGTTCTATCACTCTGCTTATCAGAAGGTGTAATATTATCATTAGAATTACATATAGATGAAGCTTCATTACATACATCAATGTGTATAACATCATTCATGCATCTTACAGTTTTCACAGTATTAAGCTCAACATTGCCAGATATTTCTTTCAACTGATCCTTAGAAGGACCTTTATTATTCCCTGCATCTAGTTTCACATTCTCCCCATGTCTAGGCCACATAAAGACATGGCCTAGTTTAAAGTCAGTAGTGTCACGTATAATTTTCTTCTTTTTTGTTGTAATAATTTGCGTTCTAAAGCCAGAACGCCATCTAAAAGGCTCTCAAATAAAGGTTGTGCCATACTGTATGCAAAGTTGTCAAAGATATATTTCTGCTTAGTTTTAATCAAGTCTATTAACGCAGTCTCTTCTGGATGAAAAAAGTCTATTAAAAGTTGCAAGTATTTCCTGCTCACCTCAAGGTTAATCAACTGCCAACGTGAGAGGAGCTCCGGATACTGTGTGCCTTGACTAGGCATGTTAAAGACTCTCAATTCTCTTGGCACAATTTTTCTATCCATACAATATTGCAAGTGCAAGCGTTGTGTTTGTAATCTTTTCAGTTTAACAAAGTCCCACTCTAGCTCGTCTAACAGCTTCTGTAGTCTCTCTGCATCCGCCGACGCATCGTTGCTGTCATCTGAAGATGAAGTCACTTCTAACTACCAGGAAATACTCCTCGAGCAGTCGAGATAGTCAAGTTGTTACTTTAATAAAACTGATGGGTAAGTTAATTGCAATTCATAACTGCTAATTGTATTTTATACTGCCTTGAGCCTTTGCTTATTTGAATGACACATAAGTTATCTGATAATGTCAGCCATTGGTCTTCAGAAATAAATATTTGTCCTTCTTCTCAGCAAGTCTGTATTCAGTGACAAATGTCTCAAATCTGGGACACTTTTTTAAGTATTAGTACTAGTACTAGTACTATTAACTTGACAAGTTTGTAGAGTAAGAGAATGTGAGTTAATGATCATTTTCTGAAGTAAAACAAAGTCTATAATTCTAATGATTGACATTTATCGATTATGCATAATCTACTACATTTTCTCCTCCAAATCACCAGCAGTAAAAGGGATTAAGAGGAACAGAGACAAATATTGAGCCAAGATTTGTACCATTAAAATCTCAATAGAGTAGTAGGATAAGGGTAGATGACAATCTTCATTATATTGCTTCTTATCCCAAACACATATTTCTCTGGCTACCAAATCTCCCCTCCCTGCATGCCTTCTGCTATATATCCCTCACTAAGTCATCACTCACAGAACTCCATCTCTGTCACATCTATCCCTATCCAAGTTCTCTTTTTCACTACAGAATGATCAATCTCTCTCACTCTCTCTCTCTTTATTCATTCACACTTGTATCAAACCAGTCTGGGCACCCATTAATCATCACCCCCTCACTATATGTGTACCTAACTATGTCCAATACTTCCACTGCATAACAAGTTTTTTGAAGTCTATATATTACACAGTGTAACCACCAAAATTGTCTTTCATGTTTTTTTTATATATAAAATATTTGATTTAATGTATGTGCCCTACAGTGTGACCCCCAAAACTGTCTTTGTGTGGTTTTTATTCAATGTTCACTTTTGTGCATTGAACTCTTGATATGTCACTATTATAACATTATAGATGCTATTGCTTTAATAGAGATTTTGCACATTGCCATAATAAGCTTGTATGTGTAATCATAGGGCCTTCACTGACAAGTGGTTTGAATTACCAGTTGGACTTTCCCGGTAAACAAATATAAATAAATAAATAAAGTAATTGTCAGCTAAGAGGTATGTCAAGGTGGTATAAAAACAGAGCACATCTGTACAAAAAAATTGCATTCCCAGCTGCCATTTTGTAGTTCTTAGACTGCAACTAAGAAATCAAGTATGTAAAAGAGGTGGTGAACCAAAAAATATGTGACCATTTTAAAGGGAGGAAGGTATATTCATAGGCATGAAAATGAAGTAGGGAAAGGACCCATTAGCAAGAATATATTTACTTTTATTCTTTGTAAAGGTACAGAGAGATTTTTACAGGCAGTTTAGATGTTTTGCAAAAGTTCAAAGCATTAAAAATGCAGTTGTCCAAATGTAAAATACATTGTGAGCTAATCTACTCATCATCTCTTTATATAAACCAGATTAACTACTTTTTCATTCTTAATGAATAAAAATAATGTAGCTCCGGTACAATAAAGGCTGTCTTCCCTCTAGTTGTTCCTTGATTTCATGAATGAACCAATTCAAAAGTTCATTGCTCAAAGACTTTAATAGTGCGACTTATACAACACAGAACATAAAAAACTAGTCGGATTAAGCGCTTTCATCTCCCTCCGGAGACCTCATCAGAATCACAAATAACATTTTCTTCATTTCTTTTATATCTTAACAGTAGAAATTTCATTGGCTGGCCATTACCATTTCAATTATTCAATTATTCAATAAAAAACAGAATACAGGATACTACAAATTTTAAGGAAACATACCAGTGGTAAAATAGGATCAGTTCCTTATATTGCATCTACAAACCAATAACTTTTTTGGTGCAATATTTGAAGGACAGTGGTAAAAATAATAATATATATACTTATATAGTGTTGTACCTACGTGTATGTATATATATATAAATATATATATATATATATATATATATATATATATATATATATATATATATATAAAAACAGCTGTATAAATTTTCTATATATAGTTTGAAACAGTCTCTCATTTTTTTCTTGGTATAAAATAAATAATTACATATAGGATGAATAAATACTTAAAATAATGAAGTAAAATACGTTTCATACATTTAAAAACTTCCTTGTTAACCATCATGTAGTGATATATAAATACATAAAGTACATAAAATTGTGTGAATATGTATATATACTAATATAAAAACTGAAATTAAATATTAAATGTTTGTGTAAATCCTGTATTCCTTTTTTTTGTATAATGTATTCCGTTTTTTATTGAACAATTGAATAATTGAAATGGTATTTGCCAGCCAATGAAATTTCTACTGTTAAAACTATTGCTCTTGAAATGTTTTTGTAATATGTTGAAGCTTTTCACCCACCTCTGAAAATGGATACATACCCAGTTGGACTTTCATTGTAATAAAATGTAAATAGATGTCAACAAATAAATGAATAAACACACTTCTCCATTTACTGCCCCAACACAATTATTCATAACAGTTTATCAGAGTAACCCCTATAGCTGATTCACAATGCTTTGGATGGTATTTACCAGGGTGATGTAAATTATACCAAGATCACTGACATGTCAGTGTCTTTTTTTCTTTTATGTAGTTGTAAATCATTTAAAAAAGAAAAAGAAAATCAACATTTATTAAAAACACAACTAAAAGTTATATTGTAATAATTATTCTTTGATTTTTTTTATTTTAAAGAATTCACAACAGTATTTTTCAGAGGGTTTACTAATGTGTATATGGCTGCTGCACTCTTTTAACTCAAATTGTTAACATTTAATCTTCAACAGAGTAGTGGTTAATAACTTATTACTCAATTTCCTTTGGTACCCAAAAAAAAAACAAGAATTTCTCTTCTCTGGCACATCACAAGCTGGGATGAAGGAGGTATAGGGTTTCCAAATACTGATTTTTATTTAAACTCCACATTTATTAACATAGTGTTGCTTTGGAATAATATTCTTATACATCATATTGGAAATCAAAACATGAAACCATAATTCTTAATAGTAATAGGACATTGCTTGAACTATATACTCAAATACATACAAACATCTTTATATGGATTTTAAAAATGTACATTCAAAGTGAAAAGTCAAAGCTTGTTCTCACACCTCTTATAAACCAAATATTGCTGTTGTTTAAAAAACATGTTTTCTAATCAATTAAGAATTTATTAATAATTATGTTTCCTATTGCTTACACAAATGAATGTTTGATATCTTTTGATACTCAGAAAATGTTAGAATTTAAGAAGGCTGGCCTTTTATATTGGAATCAATTTCTCTCAGCTAATAAAATAAGTTCTGCAGACTATTTGATCAGCAGATGTAGTTTGCAAAACTGCAATTGACTGGACATCCAAACTTGTAAGGATTTTATACATACTAAGCTTGTACCCTCAATATACAATAAGAGCAACTTAAAAATCTTGTATTTTATCTCAACAATTATTAATAGTTCACCCAACTTCATACATACCTGTTATATATACAATTCTCAGAAATGATTTTAGCAAAACAGATGTTTCTTTTTGGAATTATTCAAGTGAAGTTAATAGATAAGTATTCTCAGAAAAAGATAAAAAAACTTTGTTTACAGTCAGTGAAGGAATCTACATCTTCCATGTTCTGGCATGTTTACACATGAACATTTTTACATAGATGTTTTTTCACCCCACATAGACTAGCAATAATGCACAAGAAAGATGAAATGAAATTCTGTAGATGTGGACACCTTGATGCTGAATAGATACATGCTGTATCTTTCTGCTTTTCCCAGTTAGGGGTCGCCACAGTGGAACTCCGGTCCTCTAATGATTGGCAGTAGATTTTTACGTACCAACTTGCCAGGCCTGATGCACAACCTTCAATGAAGGTACGCCCATTCACGCATGTCTCCACACAGAAGACGCTTTAGCTGAGAATCGAACAGGACAACATCTTACTGTGAGGCGACAACGCTACCGCAGCACCACCACCGCACAACATATGGTTGTTAATTGCAAAATAATTTCCCCATTTTGATTAGACTTTAAATATCTTTGTAAAGCTCTGTGGAATGACATCTGTATAATTTCTGACTCCCTTATCCTTTCCAATGTTCCTGTTCCTGAAGTCATTCCTAAAAAACATACAAGTTTACTATGGTCTATCCTCTCTATAGCAAGGAAAATTGTTACTAAAAATTGGAAATCCCAGTCTAGTCCTGTCTTTAAAGTTGAATTTATTCATATTGTGAAATATATTTGTAAGAATGAGACTGCTACTATAAAAGCAAAGACTAACAACACAACTCATCATTTAATAGCTTGGACAAAATGATCTAATCTGTTGGAGAAATATTAAGTGTTCTCCTATGTATATTGTTTTTTTTTTGTCGTTATGGACATTGTATATAGTTTATTTATTTTTTCCTTGTTACTATACTGTTGTTATTTGTGTTATAAAATGAAAACATTTAAAAAAAAAAAAATAGAGTAGTAGGTTAAGTGTGGGTGACAACCTTTCTTATACTGCTTTAAAATCAGCCTTATTATGTAGTCAGAATAAAGGCAGAAAAAACACCTTGTTTGTCAAAGAAAGTTGCAGATGTTTCACATATTTCTCAATTACATCTCATTATTCCCTTATTTGTACAAGTTGTTTCTAAACCAGTTCATACAGCTGCACCTAAGCACAACTACCATCTCTGAATTGCTGTGCTTGTTCAACGCCTTTGTACATACCCACTGTGGTTATGTGTAATGACTATGAATACAACCCTAAGTTGAAGACCATTTTAAGCAATCACTTCACTGTGTAACTTCAGTTTTAATTTCTTGTAATAACTTTGAAAGTGGAATTATCCATTATGACTATTAATGAAATAGTATCTAATATCGCTTTCCTTCATCCTCACTTCATACTTTCTTGTTTACGCTTAAAGAAAGGACTTTGATACAAACGGTAGATTTTTCTTACACTACTAACCTTCATGTCACCAAATATCACATATGTCCCATGCACTTTTTTAAACTAAATTTTCTTTTCTTTTAAAAGATAAAAAAAAACATGAATAAAATATGACAATATGAACATTTTCAGGGAACCATCACTAACATTCCAAACTAATAATAATAATAATAATAATATGATCTAACATCAGAAAAAAACAATAACACATCAATCATAATAAATATATACAAAGCTAATGTTCCAGCTATACTCATACCCTGTTGTAATATTTCCTATGACAGAAAAAAATAACCAATTAATTATCAAGTTTGTACATGAGGGGAATATTATGAACTTCAACAATAACTCCCAAGTAAATCTTTTCATTTAGGAGGAATATTATCCAGACTGCCAACTTGCTTGATTCAGTAAAACACATTGCCTAATTGACATCTCAGGAAATCATTTAAGTTCTCTTCTGTAGCAACATATCTTGACTTGCAATGTTTGTCACATTATAATAGCACTAGTCAGTACCTAGTAGACTTTAATACATTGCCTATCAGAAAAAAAAATAAGATTCAGAAATGTCCAGCTTAGAGTAGGGGTTTCTGTATCTAAGAGTATTCCCTCTTCTCTGAGACACAACAACCTCAGAATTAGTATGTATAACTTGTAGGGAGAGGGGCAGAGGATGTAGTCAGCTTGACACCTCTGCAAAAATGCTTTAAATGTGTAAAACTGACTTTTGAGGTTCATTCCTGCTAGTGTTCAATTACACTTAAATTCTCTTAGTTTCAGGATGCACAATCTACTGACTTCTTTGCTAGTAAATAAACATAAAACCAAAAGAAAAAAAAAAACAGCCATGATGGTGCCGAAGAAGAAAGATTCCTTGCTGTTTTTTTTTTTTTTTTTGCAATTCTCTCACTTTGTGAGCAACAATAAATAAAAAATGGATAATACAGAAATGGGTTACAAAAAATAATCATGTCCTTGACAAAAGCAGAAGTTCTGAAATTGAATAATGGCATAAAGAAACAGTTCTTATCCATGGCATACATAATTTATAGTTTTATCTGTCACTGTGCAATTGAAGTTGTTAATATATTTACTGCTAAATGAGGTTTGGTACAAACCAATTTGTCCAGGGACAGCTTCGGGGGGGGGGTTAGATAAATATATTAGTAGGAGTTAAGAGAGTAGGGGGGATGAAAGGTTAAATGGGAATTGGGGATGTTTCGGAGGAAGTGAGGTAAGGGTAGGGAGGGGCATAAGGGGTTTATGCAAGTGTAACTGGGTAGGAAATACACAATTTGGTGTGAACTTACTAAGGCAAGTGGTGTCCGAGATGACCTGTAGGTACTGTGGAGCAGGTAGGCCCGAGACCTTATGGATAGGGGTAGAGTTGGTAAGTAGCCATGATCAGTGTGAGGTGGATGTGGGTGGTATGGTTGCTGGGTTATTGTTTTATTAGATTTTGCCAGGGTAGTTTATGTGTGAGTGATACTTATTTGCAGGTAATTCGTTGGGCAGTTTAATTTTGTTGGGAGTATGGTCTCTGCTGTCATGAGGTATGCATTGGAAGGAAGGTGGTGGTGGGCATCCTCAAGGCTGAAGGTTTAGGTAGTATAAGCATTGGTAGGGTTCATATTAGCAGTATTTCTTTCTTCCTCTTGTGGGGATATAAAGTTGGTTGCTCAGGTTGTGGTCATGGGTTGGAATTTTTATGAGTGTTATACCATCCTCCAGTGTTGTGTAGCATGGTGTCACAGTATTTCACATTTATCAGGCTACATATACACTCAGTCATCAGCTTTCATGTGGTTTGGGTTTAGAAATGCCCTGTGCTCTGGTGTAGCCAGTTTTGTGACAGGCCTTGAACTCCCATTGAGCCTGCTTGGTTTAGATTCATTGGTGGTTTAGTGTTTTGTAGGCTGTGTAATGTTCCTTTGCTCCAGCTTGTGGAGGAGGGGGTTAGATGCATGCGCAATGGCAGGTGTGTTTCAACTGTTAAGGTTAGTGTGTCAGGGAAGAGGATATATTTGTGGAGGGTATATACTTTTCAAAAGAGCTTGCTAACACAACCCCTTATTCTGGCATCATTCTAAGTTTGTCCCTATCTGTGGTTTTCATTGATGTGCGATTTGTACCAGAAGCAGTTGCTATGGCTGTTCACAGACTGGTAAGCATGGTAAGTAGCATTTTATGGTTGCACATGCGTAGCCACAGCCACATAACTTTTGAATCAGTTGGTACTGCTTGAGTCGGCACTTTTGATTGTACTGATTTTCGCAGAATGGCTAGATATGGTTAGCGTTGTGGTTATGTAATAGGAGGGAGAAGTGGCTGAGTCTAACAGAACTGAGTATAGAGGGAGGGCTGGTCTTTCTTTTTAGGAACTTTGGAGGTCTCTCATCATACTTCTCATGTACCCAGGTCTTCACAGAGTTCCACAATTTGGCTTAAGGTTTGTATTTTTCTTCATGGATTTTGTCATTTTGGACAAGTTTTTGTATCCTCAGCTGCTTTTCAGGACAAGTGTAATTACCTTTGTTCTGGCTGCAGATATTGTTGGTAAATGACCACAACCAGTTTTGTTATGAACATTGTATGTAAATTAATGGGTGCAAAAGTTGTAAAAGATTTTAAGGAACAACATTGTTAAAAGTGCCTTGTTTAAGCATAATCAGTAATATCCAGCGTTTAAAAGTTTATAATTTTTGTTTTGAAATGTGAAGACTGAAGTTGAATAAAAGTGATGTAAATTCATTGCCTGTATGAACAGAAATATTTGCCAGGTTAATGTGAATAACACTGATTACACAGGATGAATCTAATTTTCTAGCATCCTGTACTACTTAAGGATCAAACAACTAATTAATTTATTAAATGTAGAAATGGCACCTTAAAATTTTAGATATCCAGTGCTATGGGGATTTTATCTAATGTCACACTTTTATTGTAAATTTCAAGTAATGAAAGGAAAAGGAAAAAAATATGTTTTCACACCCTTTGGGGAATGAGTGCTTTGGATCTTTGTTCCCTCATTGTTTGGTTTGTCTAATTTCTTGCACTCGGAGGCTGAGAGTTGTGTCTAGAGATATGTCCAGGAGATATATGCCAAAAGAGACATGGCATCTGGAAGAGTAATCTCTGGAAATTGCAGGTACCAATTAAAGGGCGACATGGATGTCATGATCTCTTATGGCAGTGTTACCTATATATTTTGGGAACATGCTGGTAGCCAAATTATATGTTCCTCTGTTCAGTGTTAATCTTTTTGACCACTGCAGGTGCTTTCTTTGGCTTTTGCTGTATACTTTATTATTGCTAAGTTTCTTTACCACAGACTGTCATGGTTAAATTTTAATTCTTTGACTTCAGTTTGTTTTGCTATATTGTTAACCAAGTTGTTACTTTAATAAAACTGATGGGTAAGTTAATTGCAATTCATAACTGCTAATTGTATTTTATACTGCCTTGAGCCTTTTGCTTCATTGTCCAGAAACACTAGCTTAGATGTGAAGAGTAACATGGATACTTGAGGGAATAACTGTATGTTTAATGGAGCTGTGGGTAGTTTTTCTGGATATCGGTGACTACTGGCATCTTGTGTTAGTGATTTTCCCTGTATCCCACTAGGATGTTTCATTGATGAGGGTGGTTTCAGCTGAACGGTAAGTGTTGGGTAGGAATTTTGCAGGCTTTGACGCACCCACACATAACGGCTGTTTAATGGGAATGCGCAATGGATCACTAATGGGTGTTTTGGGTATTTGAGTTGTAAAAATGATCTAATTTAAATAGAAATAATACAACAGAGGTAAAAGGGATAGCTGAATGAAAGGGAGGAGTCAGCTAGAAGGCTGAAATGTGATCGTAGGGTAGCATGAGACCACTGGGTATTACGTCTATTAACTTCCACTAGGACTAGGAAGCCCATAGGATTTTTTAAAAAATGTGTGGATTTCATCTATAGTATAGACTTTTAATGATATAGTTTTCAGTTCTGTTACCACTGATAGCATTTAGACTGCATAATCTGTTCCACATTCCATGTTAACAAAGTAGAATTTCGGAGAACATTAGGAACTTTAACTGCAAGGCTCATAGGACAGTTACCACATGATTAGTTTATTTATAGAAAAGGCCAGTGAAAGCAATGATTCAGTTTGAACATAAACTGTTATGACCTTAAATGAGGAGCGTTCTTCTCAATACAGTACACCTGAGAGGTAAGGGTATGTTATACAGGTATTTCACCACTTAGACATCTTAACTGGCGGTGCTGTGTCCATGTTGTGTTGAAGATGCTTGTAGTACAAAGCCGAACTTGGCTGAAGCCACTAAGTTTGCACTCTCTTGGGAATGGGAGGCTGGGCCAGTTACAGTTGATGAACAGGGTAGGCCTCTGGCAGCACTTAGAACAGGGTAGGCCTCTGGCAGCACTTAATATTGTCATTATTTTGATTTTGTGTGTGCCAGTGATTTACACTTTTCCTTTCCTTTGTAGGTGTGGAGGTGCAGAGTGGGCATCAGTTGATGACCTGAAGTGGGCATGAAAGGTGACGGAGGCTGTTGCAGTGGAAGTCCTGGTCACATGAGTGGTGCATGATGAGGTCACAGATGGTGATCTGTAGATGAGCAGCAGCCATTGGCCTGGAGTAATTGGAGTTGACAGATAATGGATTCTGCTGGGGTGGATGTTGAGTTGCGCACACTGAGGTTGAAGTTAATCTTACTTTATTTGGTGTTCATTAAGCCATGTCAGAGTTGGTGTGGTTTGGAAGTTTCTACAGTTTAGGGTAGTGAGGAGGCAAGTGAGGAAAAAGTAGGTTTGGGGCAGTGTAAAACAGTATTGAGATTGTTTATGGGAAGTGTAGAGTTCCCACAGGTGGAGTAGTCACAACATGCATAGGATCATAGGATGTTATTAGACTGATGGCTCCAGGACTCTTATCAGCCAGTCAGGTTCAACCCTTGCTTTCTCGTGATGCACCACTTGCCTTCATCCAAGAAGGAGATGGGTGGAACCTTGAGGTGAATTTACAGTTCCCCATCCATTTGTTTAAACTGTGTTTGTAGAGGGCCACTGACGTGTTCTTGACAAGATGCCCGAGTTTGTTCCAAAGGTGTGGTATCTTTGACAGAGTGTATTTGTCTTTCAAGTAGGTACTGGTAATGTCACATACCAGGTTAAAGTTTTTAGATAGAGTGGCTCGTGGATCATTTCACTTATGTTTTGGGTGAATTTTGTAGATCAGGTTTCAGGAAACATTGTTGGCACTGGGGTGCTTTCAAGATATTTCAGGAACTGGGTGCTTTGTTGTTGTTGTAGAAGTTAGAAGGTATATGCAAGGCATGGGTTTGGGTTTCTTGCAGATGTAGGCCAGGTTTTAATTCCTTACCAGCTGCAGAGGTATCATAAGGGATGAAAAGCTTTAAGGGAAAGACCAGGGGCAAGCAACAGATTAGGGATGAAAAGCTTTAAGGGAAAGGCCAGAGACAAGCAGCAGATTAAGGATGTTAAGCTTTTGGAGTCCTGCAGTTGCATTTTGACCAATTTACTTGGTCATTTTGAGTGTGGATTAATAATTTGTGTATAGTACTATAGTTGCATGGGTTGGCAAGGTTAAATGAACTTACTACATCTTGGTCAGTGGTTCAATGTTTTGGATGGTTGGGTTGGTAGAGAGTGTGAAGACTGAAAGACTTTGGCTATTGGCAAGATAGGTTCTGTTGTGGGGAGGATTTAGCTGAGGGTACTATAGTTACGCGGGTGACTATGCTAACTGAACTTACTGAATCTTGATCTGTGGTTTATTGGTCAAGGGTTGGGGTAGGTTGATAGCTGAGAAGTGCTTGACAGGCTTTGGTTGTTGAGATATGTTTTGCTGCAGGGGTTGGTGTTGGGGAATGGAGGTTCATGGGATTATAGTTTATGTGGTACTTTATGTGATGGAGGTATTTTAGTCATTCAGAAGATGGTTTGTTGCTCAGCAAAGGCTAGGCTGGTTATTATGTTTTTCTGCTTATACTGCATAGTTGGATTTTAGATAGGAAATTTAATTTTTTTTATTACATACATTGGGTGGGAAATAGGGTTACAGCTAGGCATGCTGGTGACAATTGCTCTTGTATGGTTTCATGTGGTGTTGAGTATGTGTTTCAGTGTTGACTTTGGCACATAATGTTCTGGGACTCCTTATGATGTTTTTACTGGTAGAGTAAATGAGAGTTACTTAAGGTGCAGAAGTTATACGAGAATATGATTATTTTAGTATTGGAGAAGGATCATTGGATGATTTTAACCATTTAGTCAACTGGTGGCATTTGCATATTTATATGACAGGGTGTTGGGTTAACGATAGGGATCCAGTCTGGTTTAGGGTGAATGTTGTACACCAAATGATGTTTGACTTAGCCCTCCTTTTATGGGTGGATAGGTCTGAAACTTTTGGTAAGAGTGAGGGGGAACAGCCTGGTCATGCTGGTGGATGGAGAAAAGGGACAGGCTTGCCCTCTTCTGTTCATGTTCATTTCAATGAGTTTGGAAAGGAAAGTGAGCAGTTGGAGGCTGATTGATAAATGAGCAAGCTGAGGTAAGGATGCTGTTTTGATTGGATGTTTAATTCAATAATTGGTAAATGAAGTGAGTGATGGGATGCTGCTTCATAAGTAAATAAGTGAGCTGAGGTAAGGACGCTGCTTATTTGATTGGATCTGTAATTCAATAAAAGGTAAATGCAGTGAGTGGTGGGATGCTGCTACATAAGTAAAGTAAGTAAGTGGGAGTATGGAAGCTGCTTACTGGGTCAGGATGAGTGAGGTCACGCTGTCCTGATTAACATTAGATGGATGTTTATGCTGTGATTAAAATCAGCTATATTATGTTTTAGTTGTTATTAATAAATATGGTTTAACAAAGTTATGTTTATGGAAGTTCAATAAAGGTTGTCAAATGTCATTTGGTGTCATTTGTTTATTGAAGGGACCAGGATAATGCTTTTACAGTGCAAAATGTTAGAATTCGTTAGTGCACAGGAACACTCATCATATCTGTTAACACTGAATTAATTTCCAAAGAAAGCTGCTTTAATGTTCAGATTTAATTGTATGTTATGAAAGTCTGTGTTTACCAAAACTATGTAAACTATATTTTCCTTTTTATAAATCATTCTTCATTGTTTCAAAAATTAATGTACTGTGTGCATGCATTTACACAACACATGTGACCTTTCTGGGAAAAGAATTTTCATACTAGTAAATACATTTTGTACTATCACAAACAGGGCATTCATTCCTAGTCTGTAAATGTTATGGTTCTATTATTTTAGTCACTGCAGTAGAGATGAACTGTACTCGTTTCATTAATGTCAGTAAGCTATGTCACCTACTCTTTGATGAAAAACTACGGATAAAAATAAGGGAGTCCCAAGCATTTAAAAACAGTGTCTCTAAACCATTGACTTGACCACCTTGTATTCGGATAGGCTGCTGCTGGAGCTTAAACCTGAATATGAGATCAAGCAAGCAACCATGGGGAGGGGGACTTTAGGCTTAGGGATTGAGGAAGGGGGTTTTATGTTCAGGGAGGAGGAAGAGATTTTAGTTTTAGGGAGTGGTAGGACAGAGGTATTTTAGATTCAGGGAGTGATCGGGGAATTAAGGTTTAGGGAGGGAGTTAGAGCTTTAGGTTTAACTAGTGAGTTCAGAGTTATGAGGGGGAATGGACTATTAGGGTAAGGTATGGAGGACTTTGGTTGGGAACTGGGTGGGAGTTTTAGGGTTAGAGTTTAGGGTAGGGTTATACAGTTATTAGGTTATGTGTGGGAAGGGTTATGTAAAAGTGGAAGATCAGGCTAGTGGGAGTTTGAGCACTTGCTTTTTTGATCAAGTGGCAGTGAGCAGGTATGATGCAAGCTATTAGTATACAACACCTGTACTATACCTACAGACATATTGTCATGAAGAAGTAGAAATAAAACCATAAAGCCTTTGGTAGCAAAGCCTAAGACATACTGACTGGTGTCTACTCCTGAAAGCAAAAACACTAAATAAACACAATTATAATCTTAAGTTTTTGTCTAATCAAAGTGTCCAAAAATTCCCATCCACCAAGCCAGATGTGACCCATGAACACTCCACTCTTAATATGGACTGTTGAGCTTTTCCACATTTTATTATATAATTGCATACTAGTAATAATAGTAATAATTATTACTATTACTAATTATTATTGAGTATCTAGGAAAGTAGTGAAATGGGGGCAAGCAAGGGGAAGAATGAAGGGGAAGCACTATAGGAATGTGAAAGAGGGAATTAGAAAAGAACCATAGCTCTCCACTTCTTCAACAGTATGATATGAACATGGAGAGAAAATTGAATGAATTTGGACTGTCACCTCAACACAGATGGGTGACAATAATGCAGTCATGTTGTATAGCCAATGAGACTGAATCAAGTGTTTTGAGAAGACACATGTGTGAAGTGGAGAGCTGTGTATGGGATGAAATTATTTTGTGGGACAGCTTCCCAGTTTTTATATTTTATTTCAAAAGAGTGGAATGTTGAGGAAGGGACGTAGGTATGTTATGGTCAGGTAAATAGAGTAGATGGAGAAACCGGAGCAGACAAACAGGACAAACAAGACAGAGACATGGATAGTGAGGGACACAAAAAGTTGGGGATCATGCCAACCATGTTAGCACAATGTTAAGAGGAGAGCAACATTGCCAAACAGAGAGGAAAGCAGTTTATGAAATAGAAAGGGTAATATGACAGTTGGCATTAATTTACGGCTTGTCAGCTGTAATACTTGTTACATGACTTGACTTTTAAGACACATATTAAGGATATAAAGTTTATAACTTGTCATATATTTTGTGGGGCTTTACACACTGATAAAAGTAATTTGTACAATGTGGGACTCAAACCTATGTAAAACAGACTACATATTCTTACACATACTTTGTTTTCCTCCGTGCCACAGAGGAAGTGTTTGTTAGACATACTCATTAATTATATACACATTAAAGAGTCCTGGTTTATGCATTCTCATGTGGGATGCAGGGTAATGTGTGGCAATATACTGGAAAGGCATATACTTGTATAATGTGCAGGAAAGATTTCCATGTTCTGGATCAGACCACAGAATACATTCTGCTTTATAGCTATACTTGTGATATGTGAGTTTTGTAGATGACTGTCAGTGAAGTATAAAGTCCATCCCAGGTCAGAAGAAGAACTATTAATTGTGGAACCATAACTGTACTGATACCCACAGTTAAACATATAATATATATGATATCATGTGTATACTCAGTTCACCTGCTATATATATAGTTTTTATGTATAATTACTTTTATATTGTTAATTTTTATATAAATTAATGTGGAACAGCATTAATAAAACTTGGAGTTTGTTGGATTAGAACCCTGGCTCATCTGTGTTGTGGCCATGAACTTAGTGCTGTTTCCACAGCGAGAGCTAGGTGCAGGTGTGCTTTGCACACTAATTACTGTTCAGAGTGCTGACCACTGTGCAGGATTGTTTAGCATGTTTGTATGATGAAAGGCAAAATAAGTAACAATGTATCTTTTTAGCAACTTATAATGTATCTTTTTTGTCTGCAGCAGTATGCCATGTTTGTACACAGGTGAGCAACATGCAAACGTGACAGGCAAAGGCCAAAATACATTGTTATTGTATGAAATGGTTATTAACTTTTATCATGAAAAAATGTAGGACTTGAACCATGGTCTGTCCATCTTATGTGCTGTGCTTCAATGTGTTTACCAGGTGTGCTACATGCACACTGTTGATTTACAACTGTAATTTATGTTCTCCTTATCACAGAAGCTGCTGACCACCATGCAATGGTACTAAGTTGAATTGCACTTCTTAAGGCAACTTCCATTAAATTTAAAATATTTATACATTTCACTGTGTTTGCACTAAGCTGCGGACCACACAAATATTAATATTAAAATAAAAAAATTACAAAATACATTTTAACATGTTAGAGATTTGTACACAACTCTGGATTTGAGCTATCATATTAATGAACTTACAAAACACACTGGGATTTTCTTTGTAGAAGGAAAGCAAAGTGTTTGCATGTAAGCAATTCACATTTCCTCTACAGTATTAACAAGACAAATATACTTGTACAGTCTCATTTGTTTGTACATGTGTGGCTTACATATTTAATGCAATGAATAATCACACAACCATTTATGAATATGTTTGTACCAATGCAGCTATGTTTTCTCTTTGTATTGTGTTCATTCTTCTCACATCTGTGCTGTACTCTCAGACATGCAGTCTATAGTGCATTTTGTATCATTGTCCTTTAAATGTATGATAAAAATACATGACAGTGAAAAACATTTTTCAGCAAACGCAAAAGAGCTTGGCTATTAGTGAACAGAAATGATGAATGTGTGCTGTTTAGTTCCATTTAAAAGCTTGCTAAAGTTACTTCTACATTTTTAGTGTATCCTGGGTGACACCCACCAGTGCAGGTAAGGTAGTCTGAATTGCTGTTGTGCCTTTCTTCTCCCTCCCACTAATCATTCACAGTTGCAATCCATTAGCAACTAACAGTGAGGTATTGCCTAAATTATGTTTACATATACTACACAAAGTAAGAAGTTTGGTATTCAGCAGTTCTAATGAGTTCACACCTCATTTGTATTGTCACCATACTCAGAGGCCTGAGTCTACACTATAAAAAGGTTACCATGTAGCTAGGGAACTTGAAGGTAAGGAGACTTGTGTAGTTGGACAAAACAGAAAATTGCTATTACTTTTGATTAATTTGCAGAGAAGGCTTCTAATTTTGCTAAGGTATGCTTGTATTTTTCAAGTACATTCTAACTCATAAAGTGGAGCTAGTTTTAGAAAAAATAATATTGTACAGTTATGCGATGACTTCTAAAAATCTACATAGATTAGCTAATAGAAGTAAGATGATAAACAAATAGGCACACATCGATAATATTTGAAATCCCCACACTAATAATCTTACTTCAAACACACAGGAAATGTTTAATATTTAAAAAAAATCCATGAGAATATTAATAAAGATGAAGATAATAATCTTGAAGATTACAAAATTGACAAATATTGAAAGAAAAATATTACTAGTAAACTTAATGACCAAAAAATATCGGTTTAATAAGCCTATTGCCCTAACAGAAGTAAAATAATCTTTTAAAAAGGGAAAATGGTAAAGATCCAGGGTTACATGATTTAAATATGGAATTATATAGTCTGCTTCTGTTAAATATTTTAAAATTACTGAGTGGCATTTTCTGCATAATTCAAAGAGACAAAGTAATTCCTCCTCATGGAAATTTTCTGTAATCTCACCTATACATATACAAGGAAAGGATAACACATTAGTGTCCCCATAGAGACATATTTCATTATTAAATGTAGACTGTAAAATATTTACTTCCATTTTCACTACAAGGTTAAAATATATAGTACATAAATTAATGAATAAAAATCAAACAGGATTTGTAGTCACTAGATTAGAATATGATAACATAAAAAGGGCAGCAACTATCTTAGATTTAACAAAATGAACAAGAAATTGGCCCTAAATAGCTTAGATATTGAGAGAGCTTTCGATTCTGTAGATTGGAACTACTTGTTTAAAATTTTAGATTAATTTGCATTTCCAGAACAATTTACTGAAATATTAAAAAACCTGTATAGAAACTCCAAAGCATATGTTAAAACTGTATCTTTCATTTCTCAAGGATTCACATTAAACAAAGGCAGATAGCAAGGGTGTCCCTTGTCCCCTCTACTATTTGCATTAGTTATTGAACCCTTAGCTAACAGTATAAGAAGCAATGAAATAAATAATGGATTCTTAGTTACCAAGGATTATCAATCTAAAACACAGTTTTTGCAGATGATATTTTACTAACTACATGAGATTTAAATTATTCAACTGAAGAAATAAATGAGGAAATTGAAAATTTTCAAGATGTATCGCTGTTGAAATCTAATAATAATAAAACTAAAACTTTAGTGATAAATCAATTACTAAATAGTAAGTTTAAACATAAATATAAATATAATTGGCAAGGAAAAGAATTAAAATATTTAAGAATTAAAATCTATCAAAATGTGAGTAAGATTATCTATAGCAATTTTGAAAAAACTGAAGAAATGTTATTTCTTACCAAAAATGGAATGAATGCTTTTTTTTTTTACTTTTGAAGATAGTTTTGTACTTATTAGAATTATTATATTACCTAGGATTATATACAGATTGTATTCAATAGCTTTAATACTTGACAAAAAAATTAAAGTGGAAAGAATGTTGACTTCATTCTTATGATATCCTAAAAAGCCAAACATTGCTTATAGAAATCATATAAGATTATGGGAGTATGGTGGTGCTAGCTTCCCAGATGTAGAATCGTATTCTATTGCTGTAAATTTTAACTCTATTATAGTGTGGTGGTGGTGCTGCGGTAGCATTGTCGCCTCACAGTAAGACGTTGTCCTGTTTGATTCTCAGCTAAAGCATCTTCTGTGTGGAGACATGTGTGAATGGGCATACCTTCGTTGAAGGTTGTACGTCAGGGCTGGCAACTCGGTACGCAAAAATCTGCTGCCAATCATTAGCAGACCAGAGTTCCGCTGTGGCGATCCCTAACCGGGAAAAGCCAAAAGATACAACAACATAGTCTGAATTAATTCAACTTACACTAGTCAATGCAAAACCATTCTGCAGAAGATTTTACTAAATTCTTATCAGTTTATCAAATATAATAAATTAAAAATATGCAACAATCCTTTCATTTGGTTAATAACATTTACCTTAGAAGGAAATTAATTTCAATCTTTAGACTCTGCATATATGAACTCAATTCTTAAAACAGGTAAAAATATGTTTTTAAAACTTCATTAATATCAAAATGGATTTTTTTTGTGCTTTCCCATTGCACACACCTCTAGATTTAAAGAAACTCAGAACAATGTTAAAATTAATTTACTAAAAAGGAATGTATTAGTATTATGGTCTGATTGCTTTGAAAAAGGAAAAGCTAAGTCACCAGAATATTTAAATAAAGATTATAAGTTGGATGAGTTTTGTTAACCAGTTAATATTATCCATCAGTAAAAAATTAAATAAAAATGATCTTGATGCAAAATTCTGGAATTAACTTTTTAGATAGTAGTGGATTGAGTGACTCAATAGATGGTAAGAATAAATCTTTGTTACTAAAATCAGTTAGTCAAAAATTTTCAAGTTTATCTTGGAAAGTTTAATGTGGAAATATATACATATATTTTTTTTTTTTTTACTCTCCATAAATCTCTAAGTTTGGCAAAAAGGTCTTCTTTAGTCTGTTGGAGATGTAGTAAAGACATAAAAGCTGACTGAACATACGTTTATGGATTGTGAAAAAAATAAATGTATATTGGAAAGAGATAAGTATCTTTTTAAATGGGCTATGGTCTGATAATTGTTTTTAATCTGATCAATAATACTAATGAATGTTCCACTTCCTTTATCTGTAAAAGCCAGGTAACAAAAATTGTTCTGGAGTCTCCTGGCAGTAGCTAGAAAAGTTATTGCACTTTTAGTGGTTGGGATAGTCTTGAAAATGTTACTATTGAAATACCAAGACTCTGAATATGATAATTGAATAAGATGACCTTGATGATTCAATTTATTCCTAATATTATATAACAATATGTGATATTGAATTTCTTCCTTCCTTTGTATATATTGTAAATATGTTAAACTAAAAAGAAAATCTTAAAATTTATGTTTCTTTGAAGGTTTTTGCATATTTGTGTCTATATTGATAACTGAGTATTCATCAGAACAAGATATTTGGTAATAACCTTTGGAAATTGATGTTGCTGTTGTTTATTATTCAACTGAAAACTTGTTACTGGGTACTGAAAACCAAGGCAGAATGCACTTTGTTTGAGGTGAAACTGCTCACCTCACAACATTGTTCTGCTGCCAGATGAACACTTATCTATTTTCCTAAGAGACAGTTTCACATCTTTCATACTGAGACGGTTTCACATAATTTTGTTTTACATTGCTGCTTATTGGATGGTTTGCATACATAAGCACTTTTGTGTTTTACTGCATTAGGGTACTAGTCAGAGCAAGTCAATTGGTAATTTCCTTTAAATATAATGCTGCTGTCCTGCATTCAATGTGCATCTGAATACCAATTAGTGCAGTACTGAAAAGCAAGAAAGGGGGTATCAGGTGGAACTATTTGTCTCATATTGATGTTCCTTTGCCAAATACACAGTTATGCAACTTTTATGCATCACCTGGAAGAATTATAGTTCAGAAGCATGACAGCTACTTGTGTGTTTGTAGTGCTTTAAGGGAGGATGCTTGAGTTTGGTTTGCACTTTGTAGTACGTAAAAAATGTGGGTTTTTTCTGAAATGTCAGACAAGTTAGGATTAATATAGTAACAAACACACTGCATTTTTGTATGTCAGAACATTCTTTAAATCATCGACTTAATCTGAAGTGGCATTTGTATAATTTGTGATTCATAGCTCTGAATCTAATATTCAGGTTTCTAATCTATTGCTACATGCTACTGAGTACAAAATAGAAGAGCATATCATTTGCTCTGAGTGTTTATTGACATTTTGAGCATTAAACACTGACTTTTTTTGTATCCGTCAGTCTATCTGCTTGTTTTTCAGTTTACTTTGATAATATGAGTGGGGACAGCCTGTTTACAGTGGAGGTCCATGAGTAATCTATATACACATTAAAATCAAAAGCAGTAACTACACTAGAAGTTTATCAATAATATAATTTCAAGGTTAACAAATCTGTATTAATTTCTGTAACAAAACAAAACACAAAACCTGTTTACAATTGGTAATCACAAGACAGTAGAAGACAAACTTCTCAACCTCTTAGTACAAGAATTCTGGACAAAGCCAAAGGTAATGGGGAGATGAAGACCTAAAATCAAGGCAGATTTTAAATATAGCTCTTATAAACTTAGGAAGTTGTTAAAAAAACAAGTTTTGCATTTGTATATATTTTCTGAAGAAAATTAGGTCTCAAACTCAAATGTCAGTCATTATTTACTATCTTCAGTCCTCAATGATTTATAAAATAGTCATAAATGTTATAAGTAATAGACCAAAAATATGAGGTGGAAATCTGTATGTTCTGTAAAATTCTAGACAGTTGAGAGGCATGGTAGAAGAAAGGGCAGGACTGTTCATAATTGTTGTGTGCAGTCCATTAAAAGGATTGTTTGTGCTGTTGCTTGCTCACTGTTCTGTCAGTGACTTGTTAAACTGAAGAACACCACTTTCAGTATTGCAGATGAGTAATATCACACACAATCCCTCTAAGAGTCTGCACACAACATTTCAAGAGGGATGATTTATACTCAAGATCTGTTCTCTGCTTTATAGTTATAGCAATGAGTGATTTATGAAGGTATTGCCCTCTAATGCTATGACTGTGGACCAGGGTATTTTAATCATACTGTAATAAAAATCTTGCATACAAACAAGGTTGTCAAGAACACACACACACACACACACACACACACACACACACACACACACACACACACACACACACTACATCCACCACAAATTGTGTCCACCACACACATTACCCAACTTATGCTGAGGCACTAAAAAGCAATCTTACCAAACCTCAAAGGCCTCCTAAACCTATAAACGTTAATGCCTATCCTCAGCAATCTCTAACGCGCTCACCAAAGGCAGCACCGAACACCACATATACTGCTACTCCCAGTGGAGCATGAAAGAGCAAAGTCCATAAGGGAAGACAACACATTACCCAGGACTATTTTCATAGGGGGGCTCCACAATGCAGGCACCAGTATAATTCCGCCATAGCCCATGTGGGCATTAACAACCTCAGATGTACTTTTCTGAACTATAATGAAGAGAGACATTGTTGAGCATGTGTCTCAGGCAGGTATATGCCTCACATTGAGCAGCATTCTACCTTCACCAAGCACGATACCGTAGTATGAACAAAAGATGACCGACTTCAATAATTGGCTTAGTTTCTGGTGTCTTTCCAAGGGGATTCAGTATGGGTGACATGATTAACAGGCTACATTTCTTTGCAAAGGATGGCCTGCACCTGTCTCCCTAGGCTTCTGAATATTGGCTAAAACTTTATCCACCTCCCCTTAGAGACTTTTTTAGGCAATGCCAAATTGACATAGCAAATAAAACCCAAAGAAACCTAAAGGTGTTACTACTCAGTGTTAGGAGCCTAAACAAGAAACTCTGCATCCTATAAGCTCTCTGCACTCTGGAGAGTATCGAGATCTGTGTTATTACCAAGACATGCATTGCATACATTTAGACCATCAGCTGCACAGACAGGGGCAAAATGTGGAGGAGTCTCAATCTACATTAACAACAAGCATAACTCTATGTTGGTTAAACAGGACAATTCCCTAGAATTTATCCACATACACATTATCTTAGAGAAAGTCCCATACCATATCCTAGCAAGCTATAGGTCATCCTTTATGTCCCCAGAATCACATAACTCATACCTAGACCTACTGGAAACACTCACCATTAAACCAAATAGCCTATTCATGGGAGATTTCAACTACAGCTCTGTTGGTTGGGAAACATACACTGCATTATACTCGCAGACACAATGATTCCTGGACTTTAGCACAAATACCCTTGACTACGTAGTGTGCACACTCACCAGAGGTTCAAACATACTACAACTAGTACTCACCTATACAAGAGTTCACTGCACCACACCCCCCATGTCATATCATTACTGGTGAGGTTGGATCACAAAGATTTCTCTTCTGACATAACAATCAACTCAGTAACTTCAGCAAACCCTCTAACAGTTAGGAACTATTCCAAAGCAAACTACACCCTATTAAGTGATAGTTTATCAAACTTAAGTGTCTCTCCCAACCCCTAGTTCACAGCAAACTATGCAGAATTGCTCACAGAGATCTTGTACAACCATGCAATTAGCTGCATAGAAGCTGCTGTACCTAATAAAAGTAAGCCCAAAAAACCTCTGAAAACAAACCACACCTGTGGAATCCTAACCCTAATGGGATATATAACAAAAGTAAAAAAGTCATGGCTAAAATCAGGAAGAGTAACTCCCATAATGGTAAAAACTAATCAAGTCCAACAAGGCCAGTTACACGGTCAAGATAGCATCACAGGAGAAAGACAACCACAAGGCCATCTACAGCTGTGTCTGAAACCTCAAATGCAGCATACATCAGTGTCCAAACTGGTGGTCAGTGATGCCACCTTCACTGAGCAGAGCAGCATAGTGAATTTGCTGGTTGACAAATTCAGCTCAAACTTCACGCCCCCCAATCCACCTGCCTTCCTCCATGAAATACCTACTAGCATAACCACCTGCAACTCATAACAGGGAGCAGGTCCTAGTTGTGCTCGCTAAGGCCAAAAACATAGTTCTCAATGGGCTCCGAAAATATCCAGGGATGCCTCCTAAATAGCTTGAATATGACCGCTCAGGATCACTTGAGTCACTTTTCAACTATAGCCTCATTTACCATGAGACTGGAGGACTGTAATGGTTATCCAGCTTCACAAGGGTGGACCATCAACTGATCCTGGAAACTACAGACCTGTTAGCCTGACAAGTCTAATATGTAAAGCCATGGAAAGAATTATCATGGACATGATCAGCAAATACATAGGTAACCTTCACACACTGGACCCAACCCAATTTGGTTTTGTCAAGGGAATGCATACCTACTAAACCTGCTGGATTTCTTCAGGAAGGTCACCAAGGCAATGGATGAGAGGAAAATGGCGCATACCACCTACGTGGACCTGGCTAAAGCATTTTATACTTGTGTATAGTTGACAAACACACTGGACTGGTAATAAACACATACATGACTCACTGGATTGCCATCTGACTCACAGACAAGACGAAGGAAGTCAGGATTGGTGATACCACCTCCACTAAGAGTTCAGTCGGAAGGTACCACGGGGCTCTGTGCTGGGACTGCTCATATTTGGCATCTACTTCTTGGAAGTAAAAGATAATGACAAGAACCTTTGACTGACCACATTAACAGATGACTGAAAATTGGGAGCAATCACAGACTCCCTCATGACACAAACATCTTACAAGAGGGTCTAATACTGACAAATGACTGGTGTCAAAGTCACAGTTTAAAAATCAAGGCCAAGAAATGTATTATAGCGCTTTTTGGGAAAACTGCCACCCAGGCTAATTACTCCATAGATAAGACACCCTTAGGAGCTGGCCCAGTAGTCCGATATATGGGAACATATGTAGACAGTAATCTGGCATTTGACCAACATGTGGCAAAGGTAATAAGAAAATCCTTCTATGTCACCCAACCTATTCATAAGGGCATGGCATCCAGGTCCAAAGAAGGCATGGCTCCTCTTTATTCAGCCCTTATCGGACCCATCATTGAGTATAAAACCCCCTTCAGCATGTACCTCACCATACATATGCAACAGTTGGAATGCCTACAAATGTTTCTTACTAGCAGACTCCAAGGTATAAGCACATTGTCCTATACAGATTGCCTTAAAGCCCTATCTCTATACTTTGTCTCCTACAGGTTACTGACAGGTGATCTATGCCTGGCATACAAGGCATCCACGGATCCAGCTCTGATGGACCTTTTGTACATCTGCAAAATGAACATGGTGACTACTAGATCCGAGGATATAAATTTTGCTTGTCACATAAATAAGACATGTTGGCGAGACTGATATGTGTCACAGAGGATCTCCATACTCTGGAACAGGTCCCCATCTATATGAAGCAGAGTCCATCCCAAACCCTATTTAAGCATAATCTTGACCACTTGACCAATGGATGGAAAATTGGAAATTCACTCCAGGTCTGGCCCCCATGTTTCAGACAGAGGTAGAGAGTAATGCCCAAACACACATAACCTCTAGAAACTTCCTAACTAACATACCCCTCCTAATAAACACCTATGATAGATAGTGAAACAATTGGGTTAGATTGCAGGGCTAGGTTTATAAAGTCCCTTGTGGTTGTTAGCCTAGTATATGACAGTGAACCCATGAACTATGAAGCTAATAATGTGGTGATACAATACAGTGACTTCGCCCATTAACAGGAGCACTGCTGCATCACTGCTAAGGATGGAGATAGTATGTGGTTGTGCTTATACCACAACTCCATTACTGGTATTTTTTCTTACAAAATGTTTCAGTGTTACTGTGTTGTTTAGATGTAGCAGTTGAGCAACAAATCAGCTGAGAAGAGGGGATGATGTAGTCACAAGCATGACTCAAGCTGTAGGCATTGTGGTTCAGCTCCTGTGTGTTACTCCACTGAATTACTTAACCATTGCTGCATGTGCAAAGGCTGATTAAATCCAACTAACATGACAGCTCTGAAGACCGAACCCTATTTATTGTTACTCAGAGAGGCTGGAAACTGATAACCACTGAAAATAACACTTTAGATGTGTATTAATTGCAGTATTGTCCTTACCCTCTCATTCTTACCTACTGTCTAAGCACTGCTAATATGGGCATTCATTGCAATGGATCTTCACATTATTACAGTTGATAAAGTACCCTGGTCCAAAGTCATAGCATTAGAGGGCAAAAACCTGTCCTAAACTCCCCTTAGCATTCCTCCCAGTCCTTCCACAGACAGCACTGTTTACATACAAGTTCTCATCCCACATGCTACACTGTAAGTATATTTACCAAGTTTGTTAACAACTATTGATAAGATATGCTACATTTTTTTCCTTTGGCTAATTACTAACTGTACTGTTGCTACTGTTTTTTTTTTTCTTTTAAGGAATAGTTTGGTTTACTTATAGTCACAGCAGCACTGGAACTATTGAAAGTCCTTCTTGCCAGCATATTCTTTCTTTGGTGAACTATTGAACTGTTTCTTTAAAGTGATTTGGTAATGTTCCAGAACTTATTTTAGCACCACAGCATGCAATCTATAAACTGATGAACAGTGCTTTCCCTCAACAAGGAGTGTTTTTGTCATCTCCATAATGTAGAAAAATTATTTTAAAATACATAATTTCCTTGCAGTAACATCACTGAAGAAAAACAGAGAATTTTAATCTCAGGGATGTTAGCATAGGAAAAAGTGAGTGTTACATGAGCATGTACAAAGGTGCCCCACACACATTAACCTATGGTAATACCACAAATGGAAAAGCTAAATTTTTGGGGCCGTGGTTTAATAGTTTACAAAGCTTTTTATTAAAAATGGTCCCAAAAAATCTAAAGAAGATCAGGAAATATATTGTGGTACTTGACTCATCAAATGTTACAATGTATATAGAATCATCTGCACATCACTTTAAAATAATTCAAGTCAGTAATACAACTTGTTTTACTAATAAAGGGAATTTATCTGTTTACATCTTGTGGTATTATCTGACTGAATTCTGTTTTGCATTTTATTTTGTGTCTATGGCAAAAGATACTTTGGTGGAAGGGAGTTTCTACATAAACACTTCTCTTAATGATTCATGTGAGGGCTTCAAGTCGGGTGATGTCTTTATTGTCTAGGATGCTGCAAAAATGTTAATTTATGAGCTGCAATGGCTCCATACTTCCCAACATAATATAAAATATCTTCCCAGTTTTCTTATTAGGTTATAAGTGTCATATTAACTTCTGTAATGTATGGGTACAAAGTGTCTTAACAGAGCAACAGAAGATGACTTCAGCCTCTGCACCCTCCCCTACTCTACCTACGAGATTGAGGAAGCACTGTAGTCTTGAATGTCTTCTGGTGACAGGTAATAAACAGGGCCGAAAGGCATGCTTCTTTGATACTGTATTCATGAAGAAAAGCTGAAGCTTGCACTTTATAGTGGCATTAAGTGAGTGCCTGTACATCACCTTTCTAATATAGCAGTGCTAGGGTCACTGTCCCCTTGTATTTGTCTGCTAACTCTCTATAACAGACAATAAAAGATTGCATATGAACACCTGATATTATCAGCCATATACTTTGTAAGAAAACTCTGTCCTGCTCCAAAGAAAAATACATCAGCAATATCTCTCTGTTTTAAGCTCATTATCAGAATCAGAATCATGATTATTTTATGCTGGGTTGTAGTTTTCCTTTTACACAGTTCATCTTTCTGTCATCGTGTTTCTTAATTATTCCACACTTATCCAAATTCCAGGGTAGAGTTTGGCTCAAAAGCTACCTGATTCCTCAATCAGCACTGTGGATGTGCATTCTTATTAGCTTTAACTAACATCTCTAACCTACTTCATTCCCTACTATAATCCTCATCTGTCCCTGATTTGGACTCAGATTTTAGCTCTGTCCCTCTTTATCCCTTCTAAAACTGATGATAAAAGTTGGTGAATTACATTTAATAAAAAAATGACAGTAAGAGTTATATATTTATTTTACTTAAAATGTATAGCAATTCATATTTTCTTTTTCTGTTAATGTTTCAGGTTAATAGCAGTAATATTTTAAAAGTATCCCTGATTGGTCCTGATTATTTCTTGATTTGTCCATGATCCTGCTGAAATATGTCCCTGATTTAGTTCAGCACTATGCTCCCCACCCACTCCAAATTCCCCAACGTCCCTAGATTATTCAATTTATCATCATTTCTCTCCAGCCACTATTTTCCACCTTATCAACCACTCTTGAAGGCATACTACTGTATCATATAACAAACTACCATTTCTCAACACAGGATATCCACAAAAATACAGCAAATTAATCCTTATCCAGTACAATATCGCCAACAACACAACTCACACTCTTTACTAAAATCTTTCTGCTCCTGCCACCAGCATCCCTAAAACACTCTAAGCATCTGTCTCCCATAAATGGCAATAAACAAACTTCACACACAAAATTTGCTTCAAACAGCACCTTATCCTTATACAATCTACCCTCCACCTCTACACCTGCAACACCCATTACTCATAACATACCCATTCAAATACAAACACTCCACCATTTATCAATCCCCCTCAAAACAAACATTCTTCTTCCTCAATTCTTTACCTTAGACAAAGCCCTTATTAATACTTTCCTCAACAGAAGCTGTATGGAAATTATCTCCTCTTACTTCCCTACACACCATCCACCATGCACCAAACATCTCCTTAACCCTAAATTCATTAAAGATAAGCTTGAGCAACTAAATTCATTCATAGCTACACACAACTCTGATATCTTAGGAACTTCAGAATCTCAGATGAAGGTGACACCATCGACCTCTCCCTCTCCACTTCTCTTAACTGCAACTACCTATGCAACTCACAACTGGAACTGTACAAAGGTAGAGGGCCGGTACTCCTCACTAAAAACAACATAAAAATCTCCCTTATAGCACAAAACAAGTAAAAAACACAGAAAAGACCCAAACTAGTCTGAGCTTCAAATCCACATACTAAAAAGGAAAAAAACAAAATCACTTTAGTCATAGCATATCCTCCTCCCAAGCAACACCTCCAAACTTGCTCATCTTATCTAAACCAACAATTGTTAAATGACTGAGTGTAATAAAAAAGCCAACTGTGAAAACATTAGACACTGTTATTTGTGCTAGTATGTCTGGCTGAGTTTTTGCACATAATTTCAGATTAACCTATGCATTATATTCCTGCATGACTAGCTATGATATTGTAAATAGATTTTTACATGTTGATTTATAATCCGTTTGTACAGAATGTTTTAAAGACTTGAACAGTGTCATTTTGCATGTGTAACTGTGCATGTGTGTGTGATGAAAGATTCTAAAGGCAAACTGTCTCAGATTCAGCTGATCTGCAGGTGATGTCATCGGACGGTTGACAGCTGCTTTGTGTTACTGTCAGAATCTGAAAAACAGGAAGAAACTTTTAGAAAACAGCTGTTGGTTAATTTTAAAAATATGAAATGAAAATTAGAACTGGAATAGTTGTGACAGTTAGGCTAGTCTATAGGAGAGCCTGCTGAAGACCGTTAACAGTCAGTGGTCAGTAGTCAGTTACAGTTGTCAGTTGTTGTCAGTTAACAGCCAGTGACTGATGTACTGTGCAACTTAATACCCAAAAGAACTCACCAAGAACTGTAAGCCTGCCTTTTCTCTGTTGTAGTAATTTATTTTAGATCAGGGACATTGTTCTTTAGTCAGACAGGAAAATTATAACTAATTAGTTAGATCAGTTAAGAGTTTTTCTAAATGTTGGATTTCTATCTTTCAGCATTGATTTCATTTTCCTGGTGATTGAGCTCTGTTTGTTTATTGGAAACATAGGCAAGAGTTGTTTCACAGGAGCAATCTTTGTTGGACTTAATAAAGATTTCGGCCTAGTGGACCACAGCCAACTATATAACTCACTCATCTCCTGTGGCATTAGTCAACAGTCCCTCCCTTGTGCTAAGTCAATAGTTTGTACATAACCAACAATAACATTCAAAATAGTCTGTCCCCACTCTCTTCCTTCTGAACTTACCATAGCAATACTATATGGATCAATACTGTCACCTTTGCTTTTCTCATTGTTTATCAACAATCTTCCAGTTGATTTCCTGCAGTAATACTCTATGCAGATTACATGCTCTTCTAGAGATCAGGCCTAAAACATCCACTTCATCAAATTAGACCTAGAAGATTACCTTAAACACCCTTTCAACTGCTTTACTGAAAAAAAACCTATCAACAACAAAACAACTAATACCACACCATTTGCTTCAAACAGCAAAAGTAACACATAGCACACAGGAGAGGTCATTTTAGTGCAAACCCAATGATACCTTATACATAGCCTCTTCCTTTAGATGCCTTGGGATCTGGTTAGATCAAAGCCTAGACTACCACATGCATGTCATTAAAATAAAATCAAAAATACATATTAATAAACTTGGTCTGGAAAATTCTACCACTTACTTTCTCCTGAAGGCAGGGCTACCATTGGGAAAAGAGTCTTACTAGCCCAACTGAAATATGGACTCTTGACTATTTGCACATACCTCCACCAGTAATCTGAAAGCCTTTAAGACAATGGCTAATAATACTTTATTCACACTGAAATGATAACACCACTGACCTGGACTTCAAAAAGCCAAATTACATCACACAAAGAAGAACCCTACACCCTGAATTTCTGTTATATAAATTTCTCAATTAAAACTCTTGTCCTGCTTTTTAAAGCAAACTTACAAAGAAGTGCCTCGGCTATGTCCTCAGAGGGATCTCCCAAAATTCCATCACACTAACAACCCCCCAGAAAAAAATATACACTCAAGCAGCCACTCATTCTCCTTGTCTTTTGTAGCCCCCTCCCTCCAAACCTGGAAATCCCTATCTTCATCACTATGTGAAGTGAATGCCTTCAGAGAATTCAGACAAAGATTGATAAAAGTAAAAAAAAATTATTTCAACAAGCCAAGTGCATATTTGTCCTAATAGTTGACATTATAAAATCCATCAACAGCAACATCAAAACCCAGTCTCTCAGACATAACATCCACAAACAGCTTTCTCACTGTAATGTCTCCTACAAAAGTACCATAATGCTCTTGCTGTGCCTATTTGTGTATATGTCGTGCCTATTTAATTGTTTTATTGTACAAGTTTTCTACTGTCAATGAATCCTACTATGCTACTGTAAACATCTTTTGTATGTATATTTGCAATGGTATCTCACCATACTTACATTTTATTGTATTCATTTCTTGAATTTCATTGTGTTATTTTCTTATTTTGAGTGTTTCTCTGAGGCTGAGCCTGAAAATAGTCCATTATGATCAGTGCCCTCCCCAGTCAATAATAAAAATAAATAAAAAATAAAATAAATAAACCAATCAGTATATAGTAGGAATACTGTTTATGAATTGTGCACAACCCACAAAGGAGACAATACTGTGTACCTTTTTCTATGAATCGCTTAGGATTCTTGTGTGCTTTTCTATGGTGTATCTGCCCTACTGTGTGGTACACAATGACTGGAACAGCAGTCACTGATTTTAGTTAGCAAAAACACACTAGTTGAGAGAAAATGTTAATGTAGCATAAGTGGGATATGATTATGAATAACAGCTAGTTAAGTGTTATGTTAGGACATGATATTCCATTACAGAATTAATAATAGTATAACAGTTTACATGATGATATTTATACAGGGGAATACTTGTTTGTAACTATGGATATTGTATCCCTTTTTACTGTTATACCAAATAATTATGGGGTTGAATCTACTAGAGAATTTTTGACAATGCATGGAACATTATCGGTTAATTTTGTTCAAAACATTTGCTCTTTATTAGAGCTGGTTTTGAGCAATAATATTTTTATTTTTAATCAACAGTTATATTTGCAACTTAACAGCATTGCTATAGGGACACCTGTTGCTAATATGTATGCAAATTTGGTTTTATACCAATGGGAACTGCAGCATATACATAATGGTTGTGAATTTTTGAATAGTAATATTTGCTTTTACCAGAGATTTGTAGATGATTGTTTTTTGATTTGGAAGGGCTCACTAGAAAGTTTAGAGCAGTTTGTATCATATTTAAATGCATCTACTTCTTTTTTAGTTTTTAAAACAACTGTATCTAAAAATGAAACGCTATTCCTTGATGTAAAGGTTAGTTTAAATGATGGTTTGTTACATACCACTATCTTTAAAAAGGACGTACACACAAATAGGTATATACATTTTCATAGCATGCATGCTCCTCATGTTTTTAAAGGTGTGGTTAAGGCACAATTTGCTAGAGTGAGTACACTTAATACGAATGATGTATGCTTTTATGCACAACTAGATGAAATGTACAATGAATTTCTAGCATGTGGCTATGACAATAAAGTATTAGCAGAGTTGAAGGATTATGTTATACATAACAGAACTACCCTATATCCGCCATATTTTAAGAAAACTGGCGATTTTGATAATAACATAACTACTGAATTACATGCTATACCACATAGGAATAATATAGTTAGGTATGTGACTACTTTTGGCAACAGAGTTTCTTCTATTAAGCGTATTTTGTATAAGTATTGGTCGGTACTGACTGCATCCCCTGAGATATGTAGGTTATTGGGTACCACACCCTATTTCTCTTATAGAAATATGCGAACAATTAAGAGTAGGTTATGTTACAAAGACTTTAAAGGTAAAACTAAAATTGGTGTTAATACGAAGTTTCTTGGTTTGACTCGGCTTGGTACTTCTAAGTGTTTGAATTGTTCTTGTTGCTTAGACATCGTTGATACTTCTACCTCTTCTTTTTACATTCGCCCTACTACTTACAGGAATTACAGGTTTAATGTTATGGCTAATTGTAACATGATTAATGTTGTGTATATGGCTACTTGCATTGAGTGTTGTTCATTCTATATAGGTAAGACTACTCGCAAGCTAAAGGATAGGATTATTGAACACAAGTCTGAGATTAGGAGGGAAAATGTAAACAATGCCTTATTTAAGCATATACAACTAAGCGGAGTTGAACATAAGTTCAGGTTTAGGGTCATAGATGTTGTTTTATCTTCTATTAGGGGTGGGGATATTAATAATATCCTTGAGACCAGAGAATTTTAGTGGATACTCCGATTGGCAGCGGATCGTCCACCTGGTCTAAACTCTGCTATAAGTCTTAAACCCATTTTAATGAAGTTACAACGTATTCAACTATGAAATATGTATTTATTAAGTTGTATTGTATTAAACTCTGATATGTAGATGTATATATACTTTTTTATGTATATTTTTTATGTATATTTTATAGGCATAGTATTGATTTGGTGTTTTTGTCATATGATATGGGCTGCTATCATGTGATTCGTGGGTTCTTATTTAAAACAAGTGATGTTTTGAATGTATTGTTTTAGTATTGAGAAAGGGTATCACCCCAAAGCTTTGCTGTTTTGATAAAGTTACTTTTCTCCAACGTGCTGTGTTTTCTTCATTAGAATTAATAAATATGACAGGAAGTTAATAAGTGCATGTGGTAATCTGAAAGTGAAGTTGGTGAAGGATAAGGCATCATTTGGTGGAGTTAGAGAAACCTTTGGTGAAATGAAACTCTAGGCAAAGGACTCCACAGCAATGCCACCACTGTCCATCTGTCCCTTACCAGCCAACGTCCCCGGTGCCACATTTCCTGTATCCTGGCTTCCACACATCATCCAGATGACACTTCTCTTGTTTTCTCATACACTGTCTTAATCTTTATTTTTTCCTTTACCCTTTTAACAAATCCTAACTGTCCAAAATGGTGCTGCAATAACTGCAGAAGAAATAAACAAACTATACAATAGAAGGAGGAAGCTACTACATGATAGAGCAAAATCCCCAAAAAAGAAGGCATCTCTGATCAGTATTAGCAAAAATCTACGGGCACACATAAAATCGTCTAAGGCCAGCTTCGAGAGAAAAATTGCACAGGACACTAAGGATAATCACAAGGCTTTCTTTAGTTATGTTAGGAACCTGGGTGGGAATTCCCAGATATGCTCAGAATTAGTCCAAAATGACAAAAAATACACCGAACCCACAGACATTGCCAACATCCTAGCTGACAGGTTCAGTGCAAACTCCCCTCCCCACCAAAAGGGCAAATATCTATCCCAGCAGAGTGCTGCCCCCCTGACATCTCAGATGCTCAGGTAAGAGCCACCCTCTCCAAAGCAAAAAGCACAGCATCAATGGGACCAGACGGTGTCCTGGGCAGTATCCTACATGAACTCCAAGAAGAGCTAAACCCAAACATAAAACTATTGTTCAGTCTCAGCCTTACTACAGGATATGTACCCAAAGAGTGGCATACAGCAACAGTGGTCCCTCTCCACAAAGGTGGTGCCTCAACGGATCCTGGAAATTATCGTCCCATAAGCCTGACTAGCTTGGTCTGCAAAGCAATGGAAAGGATCATCATGGACCTCATAAATAAAGATATTGGGAACCTACAGACACTGGATCCTACCCAGTTTGGCTTTGTTAAGGGCAGATCCTGCCTCTTAAACCTGGTCGATTTCTTTGAAACAGTCACCAAGGCCATTGACGAGGGGAAGATGGTCCACACGGCCTACCTGGACCTCGCAAAAGCCTTCGATACAATACCCACTGGCATTATAGATAAGCTCACCAGCTTAAATATAAACCCCTATGTCACTAGATGGGTTGCAAACTGGCTCAAGGACAGAACCCACATGGTTAGAATTGCTGGAGCCATGTCAGACTCCAAACCAGTTACAAGTGGCATCCCACAAGTCTCAGTCCTGGGACCTCTCTTGTTTGGTATATATTTCTTGGAGGTACAGGCCAACACGGAAGGACTGTGGCTGACCAAGTTCGCAGATGACTGCAAACTAGGCGCCATAATCGACTCTCCAGCCAACACAAGCATCCTACAAAAGGGCCTCATAGAAACAGACAACTGGTGCCAGAGCCATGGCCTCAAGCTAAACGCCAAAAAGTGTATAGTCATCCCCTTTGGCAAAAACAAAGTGCCCACAAATTACCACATAGGTGGTAATCCATTAAGTACGGAAGAAGTAATTAGGGACCTGGGGACCCAAGTTGATAGCAATCTCTCATTTGAAACCCACGTGGCCAAAGTGGTTAGAAAAACATTTTATATAGCCCACCTAATCATGAAGGGATTCACATCTAGATCAGGGGAGGTCATTGTGCCTCTTTACTCATCCCTCATCAGGCCCATAATTGAGTACAATGCCCCTTTTGGGATGTACCTTACCAGACACTTGCAGCAACTGGAAAGACCCCAAAAGTACCTCACCAAGAGGATCAAAGGGCTCAAACAGATGCCATATGCTGCCCGGTTAAAGAAACTCCAGCTCTACTCAGTGGCATACCACCTGCTCAGAGGCGATCTGTGCCTGACGTATAAAGCCATGTCCAACCAGGAATTAATGGACATGCTGCACCTCAGAAAATCCAAATCCCATCGAGCCACGCTCGAGAGACTTGAACCTCAGCACTGAAATAAATAGGACATGCTGGAGGGACAAATTCATAACCCAGAGGCTCCCTTCACTCTGGAATAAAACCCCAGTCCAGGTTAGGCAGAGTCCCTCATTGACTCTCCTCAAGAGGAATCTTGATGAGTGGATGGGAGATCGTAGGTTTACCCCGGGTATCACTTCTGTGTCACTGTTAGACAGAGGCAGAGTATACTAACCTCGAAAAAGGGCATAGCAAAATTAATTTAAAATGGGTGGCGAAAGTCAAACACACTTTGGCTAGGCTTATAAATGCCCTAGGGCAGATAGCCTAGTATGAACCTATGAACCTATTTCTAATTAATCTAGAAACAATGGGCTTCTAGATGCTTTAAGGTACATTTTAGAGCTTTTCCAAACTTTTGTCAAATAGTGGCCTGAGCAAGGTTTTACCATTTTTCTTTGTACGAAGAAATATGTTGATTCAAGATTCTCTATAAATAAAAGAATGAATATAAGGTTAGAAATTATTAGAAAATTTTCAGGTAAACTATGACACTACATGAGTTCAAAAATTGGATAAAGTAATTATCAATACATTTGTAATGGTTTTAATGTCTCCTATATTTGTTTGATATAATTATCTATAACTTTAGTCTAGTAATAAGGGAAGCTTTTAGAAACATCATAGTCCCAGTGAAAAAACTGACAGAAGCCAGTGGATAAGCTGAGAACCCTTCCTAAACTAACAAGGTTGTTCAGACATCTGGGTAAGGTAACTACACTTCAGCTGAACAAGAACAGACCTTCTTGGCATCTCCAGAAACCAAAAAAAACAAACAAAAAAAAAAAAACAAGGTATGTTATGAACAGGCGAATCTTGGAATTATTCCTCTTTTCAGAGTGCAAAATGTAAAATTTAGTAATTCCAAAGGTGAAGAGACAGGTGTCCATCTGTGACACTGCCAACCTGAATTTGGGAATGAAATCAGTCTGTTAATTTAGCTGGCTTTGTGGATTTTGATGAAGCAGTCTATGGCCAGCTCTCCTATCTGGGGAGGGAGAGTGTGGGGAAACCTGATGTTTGTATAACCTCTGGTGGAGACAAGGATCCTCACAGTTCATCTCAGGTTAATGCAGGGGTGTCAACAATGTTGTGACATCATTATACTAGCTGCTCCCACAACTAAGGCAAATAACTGTTTACTATGAGAGTGATGGCTCCTAGACTCCAATTTGCTCACTACTCCGAGGCGATCTCTGCTTAACATACAAGGCCATGTCAAACCCAGAGCTGTTGGACATGCTACACTTAAAGAAATCCAAATCCCTCAGAGACATACGCTCCAGGGATCTAAACCTTGTCATCACAATAAACAAAACATGCTGGAGGGATAGGTTCCTGACCCAGAGACTCCCCAGACTCTGGAATAGACTGCCCATACATGTCAAGCAGAGCACCTCTTTGGCCCTCTTCAAAAGGAACCTTGATGATTGGATGGGAGAAAGGAAATTCACCCCAGGGATCAAGTCAGTCACCCTGCTAGACAGGGGTCCAGGGAAGTAAATAGTGTGGGAAGAAATAGACAGGGAATTGTTATGGCTAGGCTTGTATAGGCCCTAGGGCCGATAGCCTAGTACCAACCTATGATAAACTAAACCACAATTATGCTGGTCAGGGAGACATAGATACTGCCGAATGAGACAGATGTGGAAAATTAAGCAAAACAAGTTTTAATGCTTTGCAACATGCACTCAAAGTTTGTGCCAACAATTTTAAATGGATAATTATAAGATTAGGTAGTTAGAGATACATTAAGGATAACTGATGCATGTGTTTTGATAACAAGGCAACAAATGACCTCATTGTGTCCATAATAAATAAGAAACAGATGAAAAAACATGGTTACTTAAAGAAGGCAATATCAGTGTCTCTAAGTGCTCTACAAGGTAAAAAGATAATTGTTATAATTATTTTTGTGGAAACAAGTTGCTAAAAACAATGTTTTAGAATCTATAAATATATCTCTGAACAGAACAATGGAAAGGAAATATTTACTCTGTAATAAGACACGTGTGCATTTGTTTATGTCTGTATATATACATACACACACACACACACACACACACACACACACACACAATGTGTGTGTGTGTGTGTATATATATATATATATATATATATATATATATATACACACACACACACACACACACACACACACACACACACACACACACACAAAGCACTGTGTGATAACACACATCCAGTAATCCAGTTTTAACCGAAAGTCAGTCAAAGATATCAAGAGTCCTGACAGAAAAGTATAAATAGTCTGTTTATTTTGTGTTTCTTATTTTGTCTGTTCTTCAGTTTGTGTGTAAAAGCTGGTATCCCACAATTCCATTGTAGCCGGGTTACATAATTATCTATGCAAATTTTATGTTAATCAGCATACAGAGTTTTGGCCTGTTGTACCTATTTTTCATGGGCTATTGTCTTCCTTCCTTCCAGGTTGAGAGGTATGATATGATGAGGGGGCTGGTAACACCTGAACTAATGACAAAGACTTCTGAATCTGTTTTGCAGTAAAAGAATACACAGCCTGTGAACACTGATTTGAAATATATTAACATCTACCGTAACAGAAGAGCATCTCAACAAAACAGTTAATTATTGGGTTCTGGTTTGAAGAATTTCAGGTTTAGGATGCTACTAAATTTCTAGTCTCCCACCAGGACACAAGTGCTTCCAGCAATTACATTCTGCTAGCCGAGCACACTCAAGCAAATCTGCAGTCTGCGGCTACCACTCCATCTATACAGTGTAAGAAGGAATCAGTATTGCAAACTAAACAAGGATATACATTTTGAGCCTCAAGAGCAGGAGCACACTCAAGCAAATCTGCAGTCTGCGGCTACCACTCCATCTATACAGTGTAAGAAGGAATCAGTATTGCAAACTAAACAAGGATATACATTTTGAGCCTCAAGAGCAGGAGCACACTCAAGCAAACCTGCAGTCTGCGGCTACCACTCCATCTATACAGTAGCACACTCAAGCAAATCTGCAGTCTGCGGCTACCACTCCATCTATACAGTGTAAGAAGGAATCAGTATTGCAAACTAAACAAGGATATACATTTTGAGCCTCAAGAGCAGGAGCACACTCAAGCAAATCTGCAGTCTACGGCTACCACTCCATCTATACAGTGTAAGAAGGAATCAGTATTGCAAACTAAACAAGGATATACATTTTGAGCCTCAAGAGCAGGGTCAGTCCACCCAGGCATTCTACTTGTATGTTTTATGAGAGTGAAGCTATTACATTAGCAGTATTTCTTAGTAGTTCTCAGCTTGCTAATAAAACTGACTGTTGTAGCCTTGTGTCCGATAGTACACTAATCCTAACTGTCCAATAGACAGTATATATTTAATTCACATCCCTGTGACTAAATTAAATTAACCATCAAGCAGCCCTCTCAGTTCTTTCTGCCTTAGTTTGTATCACTTGGAGGATCACCTGCTTATTTGCATCTCTATCATTGCTAATGTATCTCCCTACTCTAATCTGTGCACAAACTGGTTACTAATCAGCAAGTCAATGTAAAGACACACTCCCAACCTTAATAAACTTTGCTGTCTCTTCTCTCCTTCACTTTACAGGTAGTTTGAATTATTACTTACCCTCTCTGAGGCCTTCACTGATTTCCACTGATTGCCTCTCTGGTTTCTTTGCATTCCACCTGGTTTACACCCCTTGTGCTATCTCCCTCCCCAATACAAAGTCTATATTAGAATCCTGCTGAGCATGGAGCCATCTTTAAATTTCTAGTCTCCCACCAGGACACAAGTGCTTCCAGCAATTACATTCTGCTAGCCGAGCACACTCAAGCAAATCTGCAGTCTGCGGCTACCACTCCATCTATACAGTGTAAGAAGGAATCAGTATTGCAAACTAAACAAGGATATACATTTTGAGCCTCAAGAGCAGGAGCACACTCAAGCAAATCTGCAGTCTGCGGCTACCACTCCATCTATACAGTAGCACACTCAAGCAAATCTGCAGTCTGCAGCTACCACTCCATCTATACAGTGTAAGAAGGAATCAGTATTGCAAACTAAACAAGGATATACATTTTGAGCCTCAAGAGCAGGAGCACACTCAAGCAAATCTGCAGTCTGCGGCTACCACTCCATCTATACAGTGTAAGAAGGAATCAGTATTGCAAACTAAACAAGGATATACATTTTGAGCCTCGAGAGCAGGAGCACACTCAAGCAAATCTGCAGTCTGCTACCACTCCATCTATACAGTAGCACACTCAAGCAAATCTGCAGTCTGGCTACCACTCCATCTATACAGTGTAAGAAGGAATCAGTATTGCAAACTAAACAAGGATATACATTTTGAGCCTCAAGAGCAGGAGCACACTCAAGCAAATCTGCAGTCTACGGCTACCACTCCATCTATACAGTGTAAGAAGGAATCAGTATTGCAAACTAAACAAGGATATACATTTTGAGCCTCAAGAGCAGGGTCAGTCCACCCAGGCATTCTACTTGTATGTTTTATGAGAGTGAAGCTATTACATTAGCAGTATTTCTTAGTAGTTCTCAGCTTGCTAATAAAACTGACTGTTGTAGCCTTGTGTCCCCGATAGTACAGTAATCCTAACTGTCCAATAGACAGTATATATTTAATTCACATCCCTGTGACTAAATTAAATTAACCATCAAGCAGCCCTCTCAGTTCTTTCTGCCTTAGTTTGTATCACTTGGAGGATCACCTGCTTATTTGCATCTCTATCATTGCTAATGTATCTCCCTACTCTAATCTGTGCACAAACTGGTTACTAATCAGCAAGTCAATGTAAAGACACACTCCCAACCTTAATAAACTTTGCTGTCTCTTCTCTCCTTCACTTTACAGGTAGTTTGAATTATTACTTACCCTCTCTGAGGCCTTCACTGATTTCCACTGATTGCCTCTCTGGTTTCTTTGCATTCCACCTGGTTTACACCCCTTGTGCTATCTCCTCCCCAATACAAAGTCTATATTAGAATCCTGCTGAGCATGGAGCCATCTTTAAATTTCTAGTCTCCCACCAGGACACAAGTGCTTCCAGCAATTACATTCTGCTAGAGCCATTAGACCTCAGGAATTTGTTTTAAAAGTGTTCAGATTTGTAAAGTAATACTTACTTTTTCTCTTGCCTTTGTTGGCTCGGGCTCTCCGCCCCTGCCCTGCCCCTATTCCTCCCGCCCCACTACCTCTACATTTATAGCAATCATAGCCACACCCACAGCTCACCCTCACATCACCTCCACCAATCACAGCTCCTCAAGTCATATCACATTAAACCACACCAACTTGCTCCACATAGAATACTCCCAATCACTCTCATTCCCACTAGGCATTTTTTCCATCACCCACACTACTTCCCCATCCACATATAGTGCAACCCTATAATTCCTATTCAGACCCCCCCACCTAGAAACAACATAAACTTTATAACCATGACTATCACATAACTAAATCTAGTCTGTCTTCTCATAATTCTTTACAACACCACAAGTTATCACTCTAGCAATATCCCTAAACTTAGTAGCACAACACTGCATTATGCACTCTCATACACAGACACCACACATTATAATAATATCTGCCCACACTTATTCAAGAACTACATAACGGACCAATTCAGAACTAAACACATATGCTCTCATTCCTACTCCAAAAACACAATACTTTCTCACACTCCTCACCAAACTCCAACATCTGTATAACCATTTTAACTCCAGGCTCACCATAAGTGGGGATATCCACCCCAACTCAGGCCCAAATCCATCCTGTCCAACACAAACTGCTCAAACACAAATGTCAGAACATAACACCCCCATTTTCTTCATCCCTGGGCAAATCAACAACAGCAGCAAAACCAACCATCTTTTAATGCTAAATATTAATATTAGAAGTATCAAAAATAAAATACCTGAACTCCAGGCCACAATAGCACACTACTCCCCAGACATAGTTGCTTTAACAGAAACCTGGCTAAATAAAAACATGGCTAACTCAGAAGTTCTCCCTACTGGCTACAATATCATTAGACAAGACAGACCACTTCGTAAAGGGGGTGGAACTGCCTTACTCTACAAGTCCAACTTAACTGCCCATCAATTACCAAACTCCTGCCCCTCCCCCAATAATTGGGACATACTTATCTCACAACTTCAACTTCACCCTAAAAAGGTCATCACCACAATTGTGATCTATATTCCACCTGGTAATACACCTGCTAGCCTTGAAGACTTCTTATCCTGGTGTTCTTCCACATACTCACAAGAAACCCTTATTCTAGGGGACTTCAACCTAGATTGGTTCACCTGTATATCAGAACCACCAAGTAATCTAATAAATCTCCATGGCTACCAGCAGCTAGTCCAAATTCCAACTAGGTGTGATAAAAAATCTAAAAGGGAATCCATCCTTGACTGGGTCCTAACTAGCAACCCCACATTGTACCCTCACACAGGCAGTCTCTCAGACACCTTAAGTGACCACAACATAATATACTTTACACGTAGTAGAACAAGCATATGCAAAACCACTAACTATATATCCACTAGAAACACCTCCTGAGGTCCTCAACACTTTACTGTGTAACTGTGACTGGACCCCCTAAAACCCTCCCACTTGACCAGGCTGTAGCATATTTCAACAAAACATTTCTACAACACCTAGACACCCATTGCACAAAATCAAGGTTAGAACCGCTACAAACCCCTGGCTCAGTAAAGAAACCAAACAAATCCTCAAGTCCAGAGACACTGCCTGGTGTTACTATCAAAACAAAGAAACACAAAGCCTAACTAAATACCAAGAACTGCCCAACAAAATGCATTAGGCTGGACAAAAAATTCCTACTACACAACATTACAAACTAAATACCAACACAACCCCAAAAATTTTGGAAAATGTAAACCAGCTACTAAAATCCACCCAAAAGGCTACCCCCAAACCAACCACCCCTGTCACTAAAGTTCCCATCGAAACACAATTCAACTCCCACTTTGTGAACTCAATTCTATCCTTAGTATCACAGGACAGTTCCTTCCTCACTACCCCCCCCAACACAAATAACTCTAATACTAGCTTTACCCTCAAAACAGTTTCCACCACTTCAATCAAAAGCATGTTCTCCAAATTAAAAACCTCATCAACAGCAGCCGACCTACTCCCCAGCTATTTCTTGAAACTTACAGCAGATGCTATTGCTATCCCAGTCTCCACTCTCATAAACAGATCAATTGTTGAAAACTATGTGCCCAAACTCTGGAAAATATCCTATGTTACACCCATACATAGGACCTCCACTGAACTTAATAACTCCAGACCCAGTGCTTTACTCTCCCCGGTGGGCAAAATCCTAGAAAAATGCATCCATACCCAGATGCTAAACTATCTCCTAGACTGCAACATCCTGTCACCTACTCAGCATGGTTTCAGACCTGCCCATAGTACCACTACAGCTCTCCTCTGCTTCACAGACACAGTAAACCGTCTCAAAAATGAAGGCCTGCAAGTGTCAGGATATGTCCAAAGCATTTGACACAGTCTCACACCAAATCCTGCTAAACAAACTAAACCAATATCATCTATCTAATTCCACTCTTACCTGGTTCCAAAGCTACTTAACTGACAGGTACCAAGCTGTGAAATGGGAAAATTCTCTCCTCAGCTGCCCATAACTATAGGAGTCCCACAGGGTTCTATCTTAGGACCACTACTATTCACAGTCTTCACAAATGACCTCCACGGGTCCACACAGCATGCATCTATAATTCAGTATGCAGATGACACTACCTTAATCTGTGCTGCACAAAACATTCCCACCCTCCTGCAAACAACTCAACTAGCATTCTCTGACGTTGAAAATTACCTTACCAAAGCCCAACTTATCCTCAATCCAAAGAAAACTCAGCTTATGATTATAACCAGTTCTAACAAAAACACTAACAGTCAATTCACTATCTACTCCACAAATGCTACTCCAATTGCTCCAGTGGCACAGGCTAAGCTATTGGGAATAACCATAGACTCCCACCTAAAATTTGATAGTCATCTGAACTTAACTATTAAAAAAGTACATGCCAAACTGGGGTCAATCTACCGTATCAAACCATTTCTTACCAACAACACAAGATCAGCCATTGCTCGCTCCCAACTTCTATCTACCCTACTCTATGCATCTCCCATTCTGACTAATCTCAACAAAACTGAACTAAGCAAAATGGAAGCTTGCTATAACAGAATTGCCCGCTTTGCTGCAAATTGCTCATATAGAACTCATCACTGTACTGCTTTGAGACAGCTCCACTGGCTTGAACTGCCCAACCTCCTAACCTACAATCAGCTCTGCCTCTGTCATTCTATCTATTACCTCCCCAATAAGTGTCCTGCCCTCAAAAACCTAGTACAACATCACTCAGCCAAAAGGCCTCTTAGATCATCAAGCAAACTACTACTAGAAGTCACCAACAGCTACAATAGCTTTGGAGATGCACTATATAGTAGTTCAAAATGGAACTCTGTCCCTACTAGCATTCAAAACACATCATCCAAAGCCTCCTTTAAAGACCTCATCAGGCAATATCTCAAGCAAAGTTGGCAGTGCCATGATTGCTCCCCAGGCTAGTGAAAGCGGATAACATATGCATACTAAATCTAGAGCAATTTATAATAGTTTTTCAATCTTACTCACAAACACTGGCTAATCTACAATGTATGTACTGTACCTGTGTATTATGTATGTATTCTACCTACATTCCAAAGTTCAGCTGTACACCACAAATCTATTACTTACCTTTATTTTTAAAATTAATATTTTTTTGATTGTTCTCTCCACTGTAACTGTTTGTTTGTGCCGCATACCACTGTAAAAACATGTCTCTTGTAATTTGTGTGTATACTGATTATGTCTAAATAACTAAATATGTCTGTAATTTTTCTTTGTGGAGCTTTTCTCCCCGGGCCTCTGCTGAAAAAGGGCCTTTTCGGCTCAGTCAGACACCCCCAGTTAACAAATGTAAAATAAAATAAATAAAATAAATAAATAAATACTACCATCACAAGGTGTACAATTATGAATGATACTTCAGATAAAAATAAGCAGTCAGAAACTGAAATTGTTTTTTCACACATTTCAGACAGCTGTTTTTCTTTGGGGCACAGCCCCCCCTTATATGCAATAGGTTTTGGTGCCTGCACATGTGAACTCAAAATAATCAAGTCTGAGATTATTGCATATCATAGGAAAGATAAATCTATAAGGTAACTTTTTCTAATCACATCAGTCCATAAATTGTGCATTAGTCAAACTGGTAGATATCCATTGCACTACTGTTATAGTTCAAGCAATTACCCAAAGTGGAATGCAGGCCTGATGCAGATCTCCTGGGTTCAGAAAAGTAAAGATAAATGCAATATCTTTAAGTGAACCTTTACTTATGTATTTCTACCTTCAATAGTATTAGTGTAGTTGTAACTTGATTGACTGCATTTATTCAGTAATTCTGTTGTATTGGTGCATCTTACATTTATTTGTTGGATATGCAATACATGTATTTCTTTTAAACTCAGCATTTGTTGTTGTCTTCCTGGGCTAAGCCTGAAATTGGTCCAGTAAGATCAATACTCCATATTGATTAACAAATTAAAAAATAAGCAAAATAAAAAAACTGTGCAGTGCCATGTTATATTTGAATTTAAAAGTCCCACAAAATTTGCCACACATGTTATTAAGCTTATATGTAGTAATAGAGTTTTTTTTTTTAATACTACATAACAGGTAAACCATGGCATATAAAACTTCACTGTAACACTGTACATACATTCATGTACCTGAGCACTAGATGGTAGTTATCTGCCTAAAATTTTTTGATAATGTGCAATAGAAAACTATTGAACAGAATGAAAAGCTTATTGTTACATGTAGGGATTTCTGCTTTAGTAAGTAATTAAGAACCTAGCCTACACAACAATATGCAGTGATATGCAAATAAAGTCACATTTTTGTAAATTCTGTGACAACAGATATATGACTTCAGAAACTTGGGAAATTCAATTGTTGTACTGCACTTGCTCAGAATATGACAAACCCAAAAAAAACATTGTATCAATTTAAAGCATTTGCTCCCAACCCTAAATTGTATACTTTCTGCTCGTATCCTATTTCTGAATGCATGCATACTATAAAACTATAGTTTCTATATTTATATTCAATTATACAACTGTAAATGAATTAGTATTTATTACAGTTTCATTATAAAAGATGTCAGGTATGTTTTACCATGCAGAGTTATTTATCTGTATACCTAGCATTCTGTCTCATGAGATTTACATAATACTATTATATCTGTGTGCCTTATACTCCTTTTCATCATCCTGTTCAAAAATGTGTTAAAATCATACATCCAAGGGCACAATTCCATTTTCAAGGGCAACACTGTAACAACACCGTGTGAAAGGAATGGCTCCGAGTCATACAGCAGGCAAACGGAGGCTGTTAGAATCCTACTCAGGACTGATGCAGGGTCTAGCAGGACACAGTCTATTTGTACTTCCAGACAAGATTACTTCATAACCACTTGCTTGTAATAGGAGTATGAATAGATCACAATCAACGGCTTTGGTATCACAGCAAGAGGATTAAAGGCAGAAAGAATTGTGTATGTTGTTGCCTTAAATATAAAACAATGGAAGGACGATCATAAGGGGAAATGAAGCCTGAAACATTTTTAATGAGTTTGTGTACTACTGAGGACGATCTGGTCACTGGAAGAGCAATTCAAATAGAAAAATAAAATCATAACTTTAATAGTAAATATAATCACGTTATCCATGCCCTTGGATTATTTTACTTGACTTTCCTATACCCTTATAGTACTGTAGATTGTTTTTCTTAACTGGTATTCTCGTTTTAACGGAATGCCTTAATACAACAAAAGCCTCTGTGACATTATCTTGAAGTGGAGGCTACAACAAAAACTGTATGTCAACATACATGTGCTGAGAGTAAGAGACCAACCCTATCCCTCCCACCATGCCATCTCTACTTTTATACCATCTGACCCATTCTAATTAAAACCTTCCTGTTATCATGTTTTACACTTTCTTCTGGTAATCTGTTCACTTTTTTGCCACTCCTTAGTCCTTTCATGTTTTCTCTCATTATATTATATTTCTGTATGACGTCCTCTTTTTTCATCTTTTCAGAGTGATAATCCCTGGCTTCTGGAGCCTTCTTTGTATGATACGTGAGCTATTCCCTTCATCACAACTTAAACTCACACATAGAAGATTGATTAAATACAAATGCTGAATACAATATGGTAAATTAATCTTAATTTTGCTGAGTTTCCTCCCATTGTAGTTCTCATATCGGTTAATAACAGGATTTAAAGAATTGTGAAGTCAGTAAAAGTCTAAAAATTAAATGATACAGGTTACAGAAGTATGGGACTCTAACAACAAAAAAGGTAAGATTGTTTACAAAAATAGCACACAAAGGGTGCAACAACAGATTTATGATTCATATTGTTTTGTGGTGTGTTTATAAGTCATTGCATTCCTTGTATCTAATACATTATGTATTAATTTATGAATATGGTGCTCTCCTTAGACTTTATGATAATGAAAATTAAAACAGAATATTAAATCAAAGGTTATAAGTGACTTTTAAACCTTTGGCTGTAGTCAATGACAAAAGTGCCAAGAAAAAAGAAAAATTTGAACTCTTTTGTATGCCCTTCTTCTATGGAAGGGAAACCACATTGTTGTGTACTGCTGAAGAATAAGGTAAACTTACAGGAAGGTGCACTCAGGAAGCAAAACAGTTACCCGATACAGAGAAGAAACTGGCTTTGAATATGCAAATTTGCTTTACAAACACTGGGTTTACATGTCACATAATCATTTGCTTGCAATGTGAGAATTTCCCAGCCCAATGGCCTGCTTTTTTGGTTAGGTTACCTGCAATATAAATATATGGAGCAAAAGTAAAACATTTTTTTTAAGGCAGATTCTTGTTTATCTACAGCTAACGTTAAACTATTTGCTTTTGCTACAATACTAAGGATTCAATTAATGAAAATCAGACAAAGTAGATGGTAGATTGCAGTTTGTGGTGCATAAATACACAAAGGGAACAAAATTCTGTCCCAACTTTGACACTTTGCTGTATACTTAAAACTAGAAGGTGTTTTGAAAGGCTAGACACTATAACTTTATTTAGCTTTATTATGAAGTTGGCATACAACCCCAAAATTCATAGCTATGCTCTTGGTGTCATATATTAATTATGGTTGTTTTTCATTTGGTTGGTGATCAGCTATTGTGCATCACATGCTCTCAGATGAACAATCGCTAATGTATTCAGGTGCAGGAGACTTCAATACATAGATTTTGTTTCTAAATATATTTTGTTTGAGTTTGTGAGAATTTGTAGACAGTACACTTAGGGATCAGGTGTGGGGACAGAGTCCCTATGTCAGGGGGATGCAGGGAACTTTGATATCTTGTTACTAGTTTTGAGTGCAGGCATTTTCGAGATATGGACAGGAAATTACTGGAATTAAAGCAAATGGTGCTTTATTACTATAGCACATAATTGTGTATTTATATATGCACACACATTATATATATATATATATATATATATTTACATACACACACACACACACACACACACACACACACACACACGTATATATATTTAGACATATACACACACACACACACACACACACACACACACACACACACACACAATACACGTGTGTGTATGCAGTTTCCTAATGAAACTTTGATTCACAAAACTTTAACCTACAGTTGAGATTAGAAAAATTATTAAAAACATTCTTTTGGATGGAAGCAAGCTTCCCACCCCACACCCTCTACTCCTTATATGTATATTTTACATACTGTATATAAGTTCATGACATAATGTTCATTTTTAATTCGTATTTTACAGTTGTTTGTGTATAATTTTGTTTTTGTTACTCAGTCTATGTACTATAATCAGTTTACATTTTCTTGTTACTTTTTCATAATCCCACAATGAACCTGAAAGCATGTTATATGGATCAATGCTCTACTCTCTTTAACATGTGAAAATAAACAAATACGCAAACTCAAGAGATCACACTATCTTGGGGAAAAGAGAAATCCCAAAAGTAGCCCAATTTCCCCAGCTGTATCTCAAGATTCACATATTAGTTATTAACATTTTGTATGTTGATTGCTAGTGTACTGATTTTAAGTCTGGTACCTAATATTATACACACACACACACACACACACACACACACACACACACACACACACACACACACACACACACACACACACACACACACACACACACACACACACACACACACACACACACACACACACACACACAGTAACCACAGTTAAAATATTTAATTAGTGGGGGTGTACACATAATATCTCCACACTGAAGGGATGGAGACACTACTCCTCATCCTACAAATGCAATGGATGTGTGTATAACTTTGTCACCTATTCTGCTGCTGTATGTTTCATTTTATTTTACTGCTGTGTCTTCCAGCTTTTCCTTATGGCTTACATTAACTAGTGACATTCTCTGAATAAGTCCATGCAGTATTCATAGCAATAGCCCACAATCAAGCAGGGTTAGTTCTTGCATGGTTAGGTCCATGCACAACACGGCAATGACATACCCATCTGGATGAATAAGGATATGCAGTTGGTATGCAAATGGAGTTTCACAGAATAAGCCAGGAAGAGAAATTTACAGGCATCTATCTGCAGATAAAGAGTAGGCAAAATATCAGATCAGCACCTAATGACTAATGAAATGGGATATATTGATAATTTTAACATAGGTGAACACTTAAATCACCTTTACTTGATAAGTCATAACATATGAGGATGGCCTAATGGTTAAGATGTTTGCCTTACAAACATGAGGTGCAGGGTTTGAGTCTCACAAGGGATAATTGGCTAGGCTTAAAATGGCTCACAAGGGCAGTTAACCTAGTACAAACCTATATAACAAATAATTTAGACTTTAAAAATGAGCACTTCCTGGTAATAAGAAGAATGTGCACAAGGTTACTGCCACAACCACATTTGGCCTGCCATCAACACAGGGGCATGGCTGAGCTCCCACCAAAGGGTACACCTTCCATACTCAGTCACTTCATTAGCAAACTATGCTAATGATCCATACTTCACAGTTATAGAAACCACAGCATAAATGTTCATGTGTCAGCCCATGTCATGACTACAGGGCACCATGCACCTTAGCTGATCATGACTTGGCCTGTTAGTGGGAAACAGTACAGTAATTCTTACTAACTGCATCTTGTAAATGTCATTGCCGTCATGCACCATAACAGCAGGTGACCAAAGACAGAAGCTAGAGAAGATTCTGCTAAACTATAGTGGCAACCATTAACACAAAACAAGAAACAAACTACCTCTGCTGTGAAAAAGAAATATACAGGTAAAAAACTGCACATGCATAAAAACATGCAAAGTGAATAGAATTAAAGAGGACACAGGAAACCAGCCTGTAGCATATACCTAAATACAATGGATGATCACCTTAAAATATACTACAAATGTAAAAACCTACTGACATTCATATAGACATGGATGCCGGTGCACACTCTGCATGAACAATGTGTCTTCAGCGCCTGTGCACTGCACTTGGTCTGCATTGTCAAACAGTGGGGTCTGGCAGACTCGGAGTATGGTTCGGTAATGTGTGAAAGTGGTGCAGTGGGAAAGGACTTCCATTCTATGAATTGCAATCTTCCCATTACCTAGGGACATGGCCTGTGCATGCAAGTCACTTATGTGATTGCCTACAATGTGTATGAATTCCACAAACTGATACCTGTCCCCTAGCTGCTACAATGACAGAAAGGTACAAGCTATTCTGTTTTTATGTTGCATCTGCTAGTATTTCATATTACCAACAATCTACAGGTTTCTGTTACATAAAAGAATGCTTTAACATAGCAAAGCATCTTACAGAAGCCTTTTTTTCAGTTTTGTAAGTGCAACTACTACTTCTCATATAGTACTTCTGCTGCTCATCTGAATAAAACTAAGGGCATTCCCTATTCAAGCTGACAGCCAAGTCACCCTAAATCAGAGGTTTTACTGCAAAAGCAAACTTCAGCTTTATGTAGACTAAACTGAATAGGATTTCATATACCACAGTGTCACACCCATATCCGAAGCAGTAACTTTTGGTGACTACAGTTTCCTCGGCATTTTTTATGTCAACTATTTAAAACCTGATTACTACTATTATTTTTTAATTGCTTTTATCCCCAACTGCCTACCAGACAGGTGGCTGGTATAATGGTTAAGGTGTTTACCTTAAAGACACAAGGAGTAGGGTTTGATTCTCATATGGGGTAATTGGTTAGGCTTAAAATGGCCTACTAGGCCAGTTAGGCTAGTACTAACTTGTGAACCATCTGGCTTTCCTACAATCAATGAGCTAATTTTTTTCCCATGTGGGGCATCAGCAAATCATGGAAGGTCATCACCCAGGTTAGGTTTCTTTCGATGTTAACTGTAATTCCTCCCTTACTGGCTGATGTGTATGCTAACAGATGTGAGGGCCTGCAATATCAAGTTCAAAAGGAACCTTGATGACTGGATGGGACATAGGAAATTCACCATGGGGATCACATCACTCGCCCTGCTAGACAGGGCTCCAGGGAAGTAAATATTGTGGGAAGAAATAGCCAGGGAATTGTTATGGCTAGGCTTGTATAGGCCCTAGGGCAGACAGCCTAGAACCAACCTATGAACCTATGTGTGTTAAAATCATCTAGCTATACATACTCCTGACATCCCATCGATCAAGTGTAAGGATCGTAACATTATTTTATACATGGTACAGTTAGTAACTCTACCTGTCTGTAACCATTCAGGATGTTTTCAGTACTGGTAGCCATCTCAGTACCACCAAGAACATGTCTGTGTACGCTACAAGCCAAATGGCAGAGACCATTTCCACCATCCTTAGAAACCCATTCAGCCAGGTAACTCATGCAGAACTGTGGCATTTTAAGGCAGATTGCCCTGACACACACACAGACAGACACAGGCACAGACATATACACTACCTGACAGTACTTGGAGGAGGATCTGTGGATTCATCATCTGATAAGTAACTTACAAGGGATATTAATGCTGCAGGTGCACTCTATGCATGATGACATCACCTGACAGACAGCAATCAACATGGCCATACAACTGACAGTACCACTCCCTACACATGCAATTATGTGCCAACAGTAGTTACATTTAGTGGTATTTCTTGTAGATACTAGAGTGGCACTATGAATAGGCTGACCCACATGTGTCTCTGGCACAGATACAGCAACATACCACAAATACCACATACATACTGAACAGGTAGGTAACGCTTATGTTACAGCATAGACAGTCAAATCACAAAGGAATACAGACAGGTACTGAATAATCCAAGTGTCATGCTACTGTGAGCATTGAAGCCAAAGAGCTGTTTCAGAGGGTGTGAAGGAGGCCTTATTAATTTTACACATATATTTCTTGTGCAAAATATGTGCTTAGAAAACAAATAGGCAGCAAGTAAACACCTGTATCCCTAGGAAAGCCCCAACATCACCAGGTACCAGTATGAATAAAGTGACATCACACACTACTGATGCCAGGTATGTTTATCCTACATGTGCTGCAGTGCAGTTAGTGGCCACACTCTGGTCTGTTGCTAGTTTACTTGCATCATGTAAGTTTTTCTCACGGCTCTTTCCTTTATGTCAGTGAGGTAATGCATTAGGAGATATGTTCCTCCTCTTCCAAGTACTGTCAAAATATTTACACGTGTGTGTGTGTGTGTGTGTGTGTGTGTGTGTGCGTGCATGTGTGCGTGCATGTGCGCGTGCGCATGCGCCTGTGTGTCTCTTACAATGATACTTTCTTACTCAGCAAAGCTATCCATGTAGTATCTCTGTGTCATCATAAACCACATTTCCACATTCATGAAAAAGAACAGTGGCATTATCCAGAGTTTTTATACAGTAGAATGCATATCAGTACAAGTGTTCCAATACTAGGACAGAGCAGTCTCAAACACTTGTTAGGCATTAACACACACCAATACATGTGTCTTAAATGAACATACACAGAGACACACATACAGACACATGCAGTTCACAGGCCACCCAATGTGTGTAATTGAGTTATGTAATGCACCCCATAATGGTGAGAGCACGATCACTGCACACATGCACTTCCAGGTCAAAAGAGCAGTGTTACTACAGAAAATCCTTAAGAGTGGACAACATGCAGAAAAGTCATTGTAAGTAATTATGTATTCATGGATATTGAAAACACTTGTTCACTGTTTTTACAATGTACAATCAAACTACAAGTATCCTTAAACTGATTTTATAGGTTCACAGTAGGCTGTTGATCCAGAGGATCATTTGTAGCCTTGCTAACAATTCCATTCATTTACCAAAAAGTGTCACCCCGACTGAGATTTGATCCTTTTCCAAAAAGGCTGCAGGAGATACACCAGGGGTTTAATTATAATTGCTCATCCACTCATCCAGCTTATACTTAAAAAGGGTCATGGAGCTATTCCTGATTAACATCTAAGGGAAGTCTATTCTGTTAAACAGGAATGCTCTGTGAAAGATATCTATTAAGTCAACAAGTCCTGTTTAGGTTTCAGTGGAAGTTTAGGTATCCTGAGTGGGTGTTTATGATGATATCTTTCAACAGTTGGTAGAGAGTGGAAAAGAGTGAGACCACTTCAAGGAGGTCATGATAACTCAAGGAGGGCATACCCTTGATTTTTTATTTATTTTTGGTAAGGAAAGTACAGTTGTGTAAAATCTTACCATAATAGTAAGATGGCCTTCTCATCAGTGTTGTAGTATTCCTTACAGTAGGAATCCCTGCCAAGGGCAGCCCAAAGTCCGGCCAGTATGCCAAAGCGTTTAGATTGCTAAGAGTATGCAGTATGTCACACGTATGCTCCCCACGTACAACGTAGGGCATAAAGGTGATGTCCAGACATACCATCCTCAGAAATGAGAGGCCCAGTAGGAATGCCAAGGATTAGAGAGGTACCAAACATGTCCGTAAGAGAAAAGAATCAGGGGAGGAAGGACAGAGTGAAAACCACAACAGTGAAGAGAAGGACATCTACAGTTATGGGAAGGTTTTACACAACTGTACTATGTCCTTCCATTTAACTGTTGCAGTATTCCTTACAATAGGGAGGGTGCAAAACCTCATGAAGAAGGGAGGAGGAGGGACCAGCAGAGCCCTCGAGGAACCCATGAAGGATGGCCCTAGCAAAACTATCTCTAGCTCTGGAAATCACATCCAACTGATAGTGCTTGGTAAAAGTATACACAGAAGTCCAGGTAGCTGCCACAAAAGCAGAGTTAGTATCTAAACCCTTGAAAAATGCATCAGAAGAAACCACAGCCCTAGTAGAATGAGCCTTAACAGAAGAAAGAAGGCTTTTGCCATGAAAAGAATAACAAAAAAGAAATGACTTTAGAGATCTAAGAGGAAATAGCTTGCTTGGAAACAGCCAATCTCAAAGATCTAGGATGAAAGGAAGCAAACGCTGATCAGATTTGTGAAAAGCTTTGGTCTTATCCAAATAAAATCCAAGTTGTCTGTGCACATAAAAACTGTGCAAAACCTTTTCACTAGCAGATTGTGAAGAAAGGAAAAAGGTGGGCAAATGAATAGACTGATTAACAGACAACGCATTCACTACTTTGGGCATAAAAGAAGGATTAGTAGGAATGGACACCTTGTCATTATGGAAAACTAAAAAAGAAGGAACAGCCATAAAGGCTTGAAGCTCTGACAGCCACCTGGCAGAAGTAAGGACCAACAAACAGTCATCCAAGAACAATGCTGCAAGGAAGCTGAAGCTGCAGGCTCAAAAGGAGCTTGGGTCAATTTCTCCAAAACAAAATTAAGGTCCCAGGAAGGAGGGACACACTTCCTGTGAGGTGTAATATGAAGACTGCCTTTAAGAAACTGTTTAGCCTCAAATCTAGAGGCTAAAGGGGGTCCTAGAAGCAAACAAGCATAAATAACTGACAAGTGGGCCTTAACAGAATAATATGACAACCCAGCATTCAGCAATTCACACAAATAAGAGAGAACCAAAGGAACATCCACAGTAAGTGGATCCAGGTTACGAGAAAGACACCAAACAGAATACCTCTTCCATTGAATAAGTAGGTTTTCTTAGCAGTGGGTTTCCTGGCCTCATGCAGTACCTTAAGCACAAGCTTTTGGGAGCATCCTGCTTTATCTTGAACAGGACTTTTGGAATGACAGGAAGTGGAGGGAAGGCATAAAGAAATATCCCCTTCCAGGAAAGCTGTCCATCTTCCAGATCTGGGGACATGGGATCTGGCACAAAAAAGAGGAAAATGTCTGTTCAGAGGGGTGGCAAATAGATCTACTTGAGGAATACACCACTGGTTAGCAATGTCCAGAAAGACATCCCTGAGAAGCATACACTCATGGGATTGTGATATGGACCTGCTCACAGAGTCTGCCACAATGTTCTGACCTGAGGAAATGTAAACTGCCTGAAGTGGCCCTTGATACTGGACAGCTAGCTCCCACACATGACGTGCTAACCTGCACAGGAGATAAGATCTTGTCCTCCCTTGCTTGACATACCACATCACTGTGGTCTTGTCGGTCAGCACCTTGAGCGACCCAGGAATGAAAAGAGGATGAAATGCTTGAAGAGCCAACAGAAGAAATCTCATCTCTTTCCCACTGATGTGGTCTTTCTTTTGTTGAAGTGACCAAAGGTCCTGCACTTTTAGAGAGTTGAAGGAAGTCCCACCCCATGTCTGAAATATCTGTGAACAGCTCTGGAGAGGGGGAATGGAGGTTAAAAAGAAAGCCCTGGATTGACAGACAACTGGCAAATCCACCAATGAAATTTCAGCTTGAGACATGGAAGAAGATGAACTAGGAAATCTAGAGGACAACAGTGCTGAAGCCAAACTGACTTTAGAAACCACTGAAGCTTTCTCATGTGGAGTTTGGCTAGAGAGCTCATAGGAATGGTGGAGGCCATGAAACCCAGAGCACTCAGAAATTCCCTGGCTGTAACTGAGGCCAGAGGAAGAAGGGATTGAAAGAAGGCAGTGTGAGTTAAGTACTTGGGAGGAGGCAGGGATGCCAGCATTGGAACAGTCAGGATCCTGACTCCAAGAAACACATGATCCTGTGAAGGAGTCAGGAAATACTTTTGAAAATTTATAGTGAACCCCAGGCCTTGCAAAGGAGAAATGGGAAAGTGAAGATGCTGCAGTAGAACCTCTGGACAGGAGGCCTGAAAATCAGGTCGTCTAGGTAGGGAAAGACCTATAACGACCTTAACCTGCAAAAAGCAATCACAGGAGTGAGGCATTTGGTGAATACCCTTGGTGCAGTAGAGAGGCTATAGGGCAAATCACAGAACTGAAAATTCCAGGAAGTGACAGAGAAACAAAAACGTCCTGAAAAGGGGATGAATAGGGATATGAAGGTAAGCATCCTTGAGATCCAGAGAAACAAGAAAAGCCTGAGGAAGCAGCAGAGGGAACAAGGTCTGAAGGGACAACATCTGAAAGAATGGGACCTTCAGAAAACTGTTTAGGTGAGAGATATCCAGAATGAGTCTCCAAGTGCCCTTTCCTGGGGACCAAAACATTCTGGTACAAAACCTCTACCCCCTTTGAGAAGCTGGAACTTCCTGAATAGTTCACTGCATCAAGAGACCCTGAAACTCTTCTGGAAAAAAGGCTAACTATTCCTGAGGGGGCTGAGGAATGCCCATGAAAGGAGAAAGATTTCCAGACTATGTAGTACCCTTGGAGAAGGGTTTATATCACATCATCGAAAGCTCAAAATTACAAAGTGCACAGCATCGAACACAATATCTAGAACCAACAAAACATTGAAACATTGTGAATGGCTGTCCCCAGCGGGGACATGGAACATTAAGGGTGTAGTCAACCCCCACACCCCACTACTTAAATATACCAACTTCGAGATCTCACTACAGTGTAGGAAACAGAAATCTTCCATTTCTGCACTGTAGTGCACTGAAGTGTGATCTCCAAAGTGGTATATTTAAGTGTCAGAGGGTGTGGGGGTGCAGGGAGTCCTGCCCCTGCATGTAGCAATCTGTTGTTAACATGCACTCCACATTATGTTGTTTTTCTCCTCCTTTCAATGTTATGCAGTTTGATGTATTGCATTCTATGTTGTGCACTTCAGAATTTTGAGCTTTCAATGATATGATATACACCCCTTGGAGAATGATGGAAAGAACAGAGGAATCTTGAGTACTCTTTAACCAAACAGGAAGGGACAGGGAAAGGTGAAGAGGAAGAGGAATGTCACTGAGAAGAACATGATAGTCAGACAGGATCTGGTTTGTCAAGAAAAGGAGACTCCTGAGCTACAGGAGACTGGGTAGCCTTAGCCGAAGGAGCCCTTCTACCACCCTTCTTACCTTTGGGGGGAGGGTGAGATTGCCTACAAACAAAGACCAGCTTATTATGGTAATCCCTTTGGAATTTAGATATAGGAGAAACAAAGATATGTTTTAGATCTTGTAAAGCCTTACCCTTTTCCTGTAGGGACTTGCAGCAGCAGCACCAAATAAATGCTTCTTGTCGAGAGGAGCATCTGTCAACTTAGCCTTAATATCATCTATCTCCTCAGCACAGAGCCAAAAGTAGCAGCCCTAGAAGAGGCACCTGCTGCATAATGATTGCATTTAATGGAGCAGTGAGCCACTTGAGAAGAAGTCTCTAACAAGTCAAGTGCAGAAGTCTTCCCCTCAGAGTCAGGAAGGTCAGAAATAACATGGCAGGCCTGAGATAGAAGAGCCAAACTATATCTTGTCATATGGGTCTGATAATTGACAACTCTAAATGCAAGAGCAGCCAAGGTATATATACACCTTCTTACCCAATCTTTCCACAGTTCTACTGTCTTTATCAGAAGGAAGCAATTTTGTAGAAGGCAGTAACTTTGACGGCTTGTCTATTGCCACAGACAACACATAAGGGTCAGCTGATGGGCACTTACAAGGGAACCTGCAATCATCTGGCATCTTATAAAACCTATCACAGATTTTGGGAGCAGAAAGCTGAGAATCAGATGTAGTAGAAAAGGCATCCAACAAGGCAGCCAGAACAGAAGGAACACCAGAAGGCCTAGGAAAGTCCATTTGCAAAAGCTCATAATACCTCTTCAGAACCTCTGACACTTGGGCACATTCTCATTTAAAAAATTCCATCATTCTGGAAATTGTGTCTCCAAAGGAAATCTCCTCAAAAGAAGAGTCAGGATTAGTGGATTCCTTTTCCTCAAAACCATAGTTTAAGGGAGAAGGAAACTGGGAAGAATAAATAAGGGATTCATCATCCAAATTTTCCTTGTCCTCCTCAGAGGAATCTTGTTCCCTAGGCCTCTTAAGAGGCATAGAAGACTAAGGGTAGCTAGAACAGAAACTTTTTGAGGAGGCTTCAAAGTCATAAGGGCATTAAACAAACCTTTGAGTGAAATTCTGCCATTCACTCTGAGGGTCCTTAGGAGCAAGAGAAACATGTTTACTTTTTTGTTTCTTCTTTAAAGGTATATCAGCCTTATAAAACTTAGAAGGTTCAGACCCCATACAACACTCTATAATGGTAGCCGATACCTCCTCCCTAACCAAAATTTGAGGAACATCCCTGGGCCCTTTAGCAATAATCAGCTGCGGTTCCCCCTGAACATCCAAAATGGAAGTCTACAAAGCCTCCAGGGACATGCATAAAGCGGGATCCATGCTGGCCTTTAAAGTGGTTACAAAAGAGGAATCCAACCCAGGAGCCAAGTGATCTTCCAGGCTTTCACTAACTTCAAGCAGGGCTTCCAGCAGAGGCAGCACAGCCAAAGAATCTGACCTAGCATTTTTGGCTTTCTTCTTCTTGGACGCCCCCCCTCCCCCCTCAGACCAGGAATTTCCTTCCATAACATCTTTTGACAAAAGCTTAAGAAATTGATTTTCTAAATATATGGTTCAAAGAGGAAAGTCAACTATGCAGAGTCTTTAGAACAGAAGCCTGGCAAATAGAACAGGATGCATGATCTGTGGGGAATCTGTCTCCCACATTGACATTTACCCTTTCCGGATGACATGAACCCCACAAGCAACAAAAAAAAAAAAAGGAAAATAGATAAGAATAAAACCCCAACAGGGAACTTCTCTGAAAATGGCTTGTTGTACCAGCAAAGGAAGTGAGCATTCAGACCGACGACTGAAGGAAGTGTTTGGACTGGCGGCAAAGAAGTCCTGAGGATGGTACATCCGGATATCACCTTTATGGCCTACTCTGTATGCAGGAAGCATACTTGTGATGTACAGCATACTCTTAGCAACTTGAAGGCTTTGGTATACTGGCCGGACATCAGGCTGCACTTGGCAGGAGATCCCCATTGTAAGGATTATTGCAACAGTGAAATGGAAGGACATTGTTGCAGTTTCTCAAGCTGTATCATATACCTGGCCAAGTACACACTAAGAGGGACATTATATTCCATTGTTATTCTGATAAAGCAGGAGTAGAAGAGGATGTGTACTTCCCCTGAATCTAGAAGATATGCCCCTGGTAACTATTCTGGATATATAAAAAGGATTTTTTAAACATCAAAGTCATATGGAGGTCAAAGTCTTTATCAATGAAGCTATCCAGGTCTCTAATAATAGAGTCAATTTTTAGGGGGTGTCACCTTTGTGAAAAGAGCAGGAGTTCCCACCTTTGCAAAAAAGACACAAGGCTGCATCTTTTGGCATTTAGTTTGAGGCCATGGTGCACAGACCACTTGTTAGCATGAGTTAGACCCATTTGGAAAACATATAGGTTACTTGGGGGTATTTATGATATCTCTGAGTTTGCAGTCACTGGCAAACTTTTTCACTCACAAGTCTTTGGTGTCTGCTTTAATGCCAGAGAAGTATATGCCAAAGAGGAATGGTCCCAAGACTGAAACCCAGGAGACATCACTGGTGACCACTCTTTTAGTTGAGAGTGTGCCTGCAAAACAAATAAACTAGGTTCTGTTGGTAGGTCAGTTTGCTATCCAGTGGGCAGCATGGGGTTTACATTTAATTGGCCAAGTCCAGGTATGTTTTGTAAAATTATTTATCCAAATAAAAAGTTCACCAAGTTCAAGTGGTCCAGGACCAGATAATGATGACTGCCTATGTCCCTGTTTAGGAGGTCAATAATGATGCACTCCTTTGCTTTACAGATAAGGCTAGTTAAGTTGATAGGTCTATAGTTACCCAGGACAGTTGTGGGTCCATCTTTGTGGAGTGGGATGACCACAGCAAATTTCTACATCTCCAGCATGAATTTAGTGGAGAGGGTGAGACTGAATGGATGTAATAAGGAATGAACCCGGCACATTATGATGGCCCACACAGCTAGTGTTTTTAGCCTTGGCAAGAATGCTCAGGACTTGACTGAAGGTGATTTGGAGGGGGGGCAGCGTAGGTATGATAACATGCTGTGAGAAATTTTGGGAGGAGAGTAAAGTCCGAGCTGAATTTGTCTACAAATATGTTGGCAATGTTCTCAAGGAATGAGTATGTGATGTTACCTTGTATTAGCTTAGAGCATTATTAGTTATTATTTCTTAGATTCCTGTTAAAGCTGAAGAAAGCTTTGTGACTATCCCTAGCAAGAGTGAAAAATTGCAATATATATTTGTTCTTGGAGGACTGGATTTTGTTTCTAAGCTTTTTGTTGATCATTTTGAGCTCTTTCTTAGCTTGAAGGGTTGTCACGTTTGTTTTTACAGATTAGGACTTTCTGGATTTTCTTTTTCCTATTGTATAATGTTGATAATGGGTTTATTCATAAACTTGGCACTATATTTATGTCTTATGGGGACCAAGGTCTCAATACTAGTGTGGAAGTAAGCATAGAATGCATCTGTGAAAACTGCAGTATGTGAAGCAATGTCATTTAGGGGAGGAGGGTGTTTGAATTTCATCATGCTATCAGCAGGATTTGAGTTGCTTTAGAATAGACTCTGAAGATGGAGAAGTTCTGAGGCGATTCAAATCTCACACCTAGAGTAAATGTCTCTGCATAATGGTCAAATTTGATTGGTAACTGAGGGCTCTGTGCATAAAGGAGTTATATTTGTGAGGACCGGATCTAATATTTACAGCCCCTCTTTAGGATTTGAACTAGTTGGTTCTAAGAGATGGCATTAATGTAATCAAGAATTTCTGTGCCTACTTCTTTGTGGTGGTGTATGTCCCCCAGTTAATGGAGAGATAGTTGATGTCACTCAGGAGGCTAGAGTTACATTTTATGGTAAAGAATGTCATTTTGTTTAGCTATGCCTCATAGTCTGCTGGTGTCATAGAGTGGGGTACAGTAGTTCACTACTATGCACTACTGCAGTTTATCATAAGACGAATGTGGAGGAGTTCTAGTCACTGTCTTGCATTACAAGTCTGGAAGTGAAATGGTCTCTTAGGAATGCAGATATGACCCCACCAGCTACAAAGTACAGTTCTACAGTCAGTCTAAAGTGGTAGGCATTAAAATCCAGCACTTCAGGGTGCTTTCACTGTTCTGAAACCATATTTCAGTAACTGCATATACCAATATTTTCAAGTGTTAGGAAGGCCTGTAAGGATTGCATGTTTTTATTTAGCATTAAACAGTGCTCCTTTTCAGAAGACTGAACTTGCCTAAAAAAAAAAAAAAAACACTACGAGAGAAGATAAAGTCTAGGCCAATATAGAGAAACTATGATGAGACATTGCAAAAATGTCCTAACAAAGCAGTTGGGATTGTAAACTGTCTCATCCCATGGTAATACATGCTGGATCCCCCAAGAATGACACCAGTAGTTAAGCCAATAATTAAAGTCGATTACCTTTTGTTCGTACTGCTGCAAGATAGAATACGGCCTAATGCTAGTTTCACTCCCTTTTCAAATGCATATTCAGACAACTTCATCATTTACCTCTCTATGTGATTCAGGGAGATAGATGCATCTCAAGTCAATCACTCCCATGTATGCAATGATCAGAATGTATGTCTACCTGGTATAAAGGAACTTTAGGGCTTTCATGATATTACGTATTCTGATGCCGGAGAGGCACCTCACTTTTACCATGTCTTTGCTCATCCTGGTGAGTGGAACATCTGTGTCCTTTGGGTTTAGTATAAGTTTATCAGTGAGCATGAGGCAGTCCATGCATTGCTATAGGATTTCAAGTGCTATAAAGCTGTAGTTGAGGAGGGAGTTGTATGCTGACGCTCCATAAATAACCAGTGCCATGAGATTTACAGTAAGTGAGGCTCCAGAAGTTTATCAGTGAGCATGAGGCAGTCCATGCATTGCTATAGGATTTCAAGTGCTATAAGGCTGCAGTCGAGGAGGGAGTTGTATGCTGACACTCCATAAATAACCAGTGCCATGAGATTTACAGTAAGTGAGGCTCCAGAAGTTTATCAGTGAGCATGAGGCAGTCCATGCATTGCTATAGGATTTCAAGTGCTATAAGGCTGTAGTCGAGGAGGAAGTTGTATGCTGATGCTCCATAAATAACCAGTGCCATGAGATTTACAGTAAGTGAGGCTCCAGAAATATTACAACTGTGGAAGTTTGTTGGACTAGTTTATATATATATATATATATATATATATATATATATATATATATATATGACGCGTAAGTCCACAATGCTCTGTTCAAATGGTATTCAGGATGTGTAGATCAGTGCAGCTAAGATGATGCTTGCATAGCTCAGTGCAAGCAGTTTAGACAAAGAAGAAATGGATAACTCACTAATATTATATGAAGTTTCACTTCCTGTAGTACAAAAACAGAGAATAATACAGGCGGTCCCCGGGTTAAGAATGGGATTAATTTTTCAGGCTGTCCTTAAGTCAAATTTGTATGTAAGTTGAAACAAGTACATATGGTTCTTATTAAATGTCACTTAGTCAAATATTTGCCTCACAGTCTAGTATTTATTTTACTTTTCTTTGCAAATAAAACACTTTAGAAACACTTCCAAATAAAAAAAAAATCTTAAACATAATACTGCATACTGTAATAATAATAATACTGTAAGTACAGTGTAATAGTATAGTAACTATGTTCATACTCTACAGTACAGTACGGTATAACATCCCATGTAAAAAAAAATGTTAAACTTACCTCTTTTTAAGCTTCACTTCACATTTCTATACTACAGGTATCACCCACGAATATTTTCCACTCTTTCCTGAATTTTCAGATTTATGCTAGACCTCCTACTGTCACCTAGACCCTAGTGAGCCGCAATGTCAATTGCCATTCTACTGTGCAGTACAGTAACTGATTTAATACTGTACTGTACAAGACAGTGGTGCTGACCAATCAGATCACCAATACAGCGATCTCTTAACTAATCGGATCCCTTGTTCTTTGTGAAGGTGGAAGTAAATGCTCTAACAAGACGTGCGAGCAGCTTCACAAATGGGGAAAATGGGGAAAAGGAAAGTACAACCTAATTCTTCATTTTCAAGGTAAGATTTGGGCAACTTTAAGGATTTTTTATTTATTTTTACATTATTTCCAAGATTGCGACAGCCTATTCTTATCTATGGGTTGTCCTTACGTCAGATGTCTGTAACCCGGGGACCGCCTGTACTTATGTTAACTACCTGCTATGGAAATACTACTACCAAGCTGCTGTTCCCAGCATAGCTTTGAGCAGTAAATTCAACAGAAGAAAACAAAAGAACCAATGAAACTAGGTATAATCTGAAGTCCAAGTGCTGTAAACCACCCAGAATATCTATCAATCTAATTCTCATTTAGATGACCCACAACTGATTCTAAGATGCCTGACACCCCCGACAAGCAGATTTACCCAATGCAGTTATTTAAAATGAACTGAAAAGAACAGCTCAGAATGGCTAACATGCAATTATCAATATCAAGCAAAGCAGCATTAGCTAAAAATGACTAAAATGGTACAAAAATAGTGCAGACAATGAAAAAACAGCTCCAAATTCCTAAAACAGTATAAAAAGTACCAGACAATGCACAAGTAGCTAGAATAGGTAGGATACTTAAGTACAAACAAAGAAAAAGAATGTTCTCATTTTTTTTCTTTCTTTTCACATACAACAGCTAGGTATACATGCAAAGTCATGTGCCTGAGCTCCCTGCTGTCTATGAAGAAAGAGGATGAGCTGGGCCCCATGCAGTAAATCCAACAGAAGAAAACAAAAGAATCAATGAAACTAGGTATAATCTGAAACCCAAGTGCTGTAAACCAACCTGAACCTGTATCAATCTACCTCTTACTCAGATAACTCGCAACTCATTCTAAGATGGCTGCCAACATTGAACAAGCAGATTCACTTAAGGCAGTGATTTAAATAGAACAAGACTGTATTAAACAAAAAAATAGAACAGCCAGCCCCAAATGGCTAAAGTGCAACCAGCAATATCAGGCAAGGCATTATTACATGAAAACAACTACAGTGATATAAAACTAGCATAAATTAGGTCATAACTAAAATGTGGACTCTGTGGCAGGCCAGTTTACTAACAAGAAAACAAGCACACCCCAAAAAAGGCATAAAAGCATACAATTCAGATATGTATAAAAATAAAAGATGGAAAGAAAATAATAACAAAGTGGCACAAACTATGACACTTAGCTATGCCTAAGTCACTAACAGTTTTGCATACATACAGTACTGTATTTAATGACCAAAACACCACCCACTGTAAGACGCGATCTTCTTGCAGCATAAAGTGTAGCATGTGTATGGGCTTCATTATGCTACGTGTGCTGCTGCACAATAATAAAGACAAACCAGTGCGATGCTTGATGAAGTGCTGTGCAGTTTCAAACATATAGCATTAACATATAAATGTGTCACAGAAATGCATGCATCAGTTCAGGGAACCAAGGCAAGGATTCAAAGAAGATTCCTGCACTCTTGGAAACTGCAGCAGCTAAACTGTGATTTGGTGCCATGTTTATCCACTAGGAGGAAAGATCTCATTATCAGCTAATTTGTATGTCTCTGAATTACATGATGTTAGTGTTGATGCTAATCAGTACTTTCCTGTGGTAATCACCACTGGTGACCCATGCATTGTGTTTGAACAGGCATCACCTCTATTCACTCTCCCACACACATATGCACAAATTCACACATAAACACAAGGACACATCCCCATACTTCTCAACTGTTCTAGATTTTACTGAATGTCCCTCTTATTACTTTTTATCTATGCCCGCTTCTAGTAATTCTCGGACAAGTGCATTCATTTGCTAATGACATATGCTAGAGTTTCATACTTCTTATTGCTCAGAAAATCCCTTTGGATGCAAAAACTATTTTATTAATAATTATAAAGTGTCTCTGAGGTCTAGTGTCTGCCCAATGTTACAAGCTTTGCCCATTTCAGGGGAGTTGAGAGGTACAGCTACCATTCCCCAGCATATTTAGACATATGCTTGTACACACACAAACACACACACACACACACACACACACACACACACACATACACATCCTTTATCCAATTGCACTCTTTGATACTCTGACATGTTTCACCATACCCCCCACGCACACACACATAACCACCTACTATAATTATTTCCTAACTAATCCTTGAATGCAACTACTCAGTCATACAAAAACGAGCGCATGCACACACACACACACACACACACACACACACACACACACACACACACACACACACACACACACACACACACACACACATACACAGACTCTCTCTCTCACCTTAATCCACTGATACTCCTATAGACACACATATATGCTGGTGGATCTAGTTTTAAACCTCAAAATCCCATATAATCCAAAGTCATTTTTGCGAGACGAAAATTATGAAACTTTGACTACACGAATGGTGAATTTTCTCAGGGTAAGTAAACACTTGCCCAAACTTAAAGCACGCACTGCAGTAAATAAAACTCACCTAGATGGGGTGCTATGCCCCCCTCACCCCCCAACTATATTTACCAACTCCAGGCTCACTCTACAGTGGAGAAAAAGGCATGTTGGGTAAGTGTTTACTTACCCTGGGAAAAATTTTCCATGTGGGTATTCAAGGTTTCACAATTTTTGTCTCGCACAAATGAGTTGCAATTATATGGTATTTTGAGCTTCAGAGGGGGATCCATGCTGACACATGCACATACACACATGTTCACACCATCAACACCTCTCTACAGAAATTTACCTGATCTTACCACAGTCTCACTGACTGACTACAATGGAGGACTGCAGCATTTCAGCCATGTTCATTAACACAGCCAGCCATGATAATTTACATAGCCAATTTTTTGTTTGAATTGCTCTTCTGCGTAGCTTCCCTAAATGGAGACATTTCTATTGACAGCTCATGACTAATTAGCACAGGCCACTCCCCAAGAATGTCTCATTAACATTTATCATGGCTGTGGAGATAGCCCACTGTAGGTATTCTAAGACTGAATCCCTCTTTTCTATACGTTTTTTGAATGTTCACACAATCATGAAAAAAATAATTTTATTTTATAAATAAATAAAACAACATTTGGTGGAATCTGGGTCAGTTATACTTGGCAGTGGACACTGGAAAATAAAATCCTGGTATTCAAGGAAGTCTGTGTGATGTACGTCATTTTTGGTTTTATATTATATATATATATATATATATATATATATATATATATATATATATATACGTATGTGTGTGTGTGTGTGTGTGTACAAAATGTGTATACACATATGTATGTGAGTGAGTACAAGTGTAATATATCTGCTAATATTTTGTACTACAGAGGTAAGACAAGGTTCAAGACATTTTACTTCTCTAGCATCAAACTGCGGGATATGCGCGTGCACACGTGTGCACACAAAAACACACACACACATTTCATCTATCTACTTTTTCTGTAATATTTTTGAGTATCTGCCTCTTTTCTGTGGGTTTATGGTTGCATCCTTTTTATACAGTAACATTACTTGAATAATTATAGTATTTTATGACCACAGCTCATGATGGACTGATACAATGTTACTTTAGGCATTTTTTTGTCTATTGTAATTGTCTGGATTTTTTTAATTGTTTAGGTGAGTGTTGTGGTTGGGTGTGGTTTTGAAAAAGAAGTCATGTTTTAGCTTTTTTTTTTCCTTTCTAATTTACTATCACTTGGATATAGAAATCCTAGCGAAAGGGTAGAGGGAATCAGGGGATTTCATTCATTAGTTATGGTGTTAATTTGTGTTTCTCCTAAACTCTTCATATTAAGATCCAGTGGTTTTACAGATTAGGTTGGGTGATGTGATCATCATGGGGGTGTAGGTAGGACTTGCAATAGTATATACACATTGGAGATCATGTTTATATTTTGGTGCTCTGGGAACAGGTAGATTGCTGCCATAAGATAGTACAATGAAGTAGAAGTGGAAATCTCAATTAAGGCACTGACAGCTAGAAGTGTAGAAGGACTTTCAAGATGGCTGCACACTAAGTGACAGGTTGATTGCAGCTTCCCCATATGAAAACTGAGAAGTTGCTTAAAAAGCAGTAAAGTTATAAGTTTAGACAAAACTCGGTTACTGGCTAGTAATTATTCAGTCTAAATGGCAGCTAAGAAGAGGTTTGGTAAAGTAAGTGAAAATCAACCAGAAAAGGGGAAGAAAATGCTCTGTCTCAAAAGAACCAAGCAGCTGTTCAGCAAAAAGAAGTTAACTTTCAGCTTTAAATCAAGCAATGGCTTCTTGTAATTTTAGCAGAAAAAAGTTAATCGAATGTGCTAAAAGTCAAATGGCAAAAGTCGGGAAAAAATAGAATAAGTATTAAATAGATATTTAGACGAGCTGATAAACGTACAGAAGTCAGAGGTTGAAATGAAGAAAAGATAAGGCTTCTGAAGAAGAACTGTTTCAACAAACACTGCAGTTAGAAGACAGGGCACAAATAGAAAACCTGAGATCCCCCTTCCACTGCCTTGCATGACCCACAACTGAAATGAGCTGCCTGGCAGTAGCACTTTGAACTTCTTTTTGCTGAACACCTACAGGTTTACTGAGCATTCTGTCAGTGTTTAATAGCCTGCAGTCACTACATCTGACCTTGATATTGCAGGAGTTCTGCCACAAGGCCCTACAGCTACAAGTTTACTGACCATTTTGTCAGTGTTTAATAGTCTGTGGTCACTAGATCTGACCTCCTTATTGTAGGAGTTCTGCTACAGAGCCCTACACCTAAACTTTTACTGAGCATTTTGTCAGTGTTTAATGTAAGCATATTTATCACGAAGAACTTTGCTGTGTATTAACTTTAATCAGTTAAACACACATGCCTGCACTTTGACTGAAAGCTTTTGTGAAATATTTTTTTGCACTCTAAGGACCTCTTACTAAGTTGTACACTGTCCCCTTTTGATTGAACAGTAGACTATACTGCTTATACCAGTTATTTAGTCTCAGGAAATGACAGATAACCTGTTTTACTTGCATCTCTTTGTTAATTGCTTTGTTCTAGCTATAAACTGATTGACTTCAGTTATAAACTTACCTGAGGGTGGGAAGCCCATGCTGATCTGCTTTGCTCCCCTACCATAGCCCCAATTCCCACTCACCCCATTTACTCTAATATTATACTTCCTGCATACACATTTCACTTGTGACTCATTTTGCAAAACCCTCATCGTGACTTTATTACATCTATATGTACACTTCTGTTTCTTCTCTCCTACTTCTTTATCTCTATTTAATTTTTAGCCAGTTCCCAACTATTTCCCCCATACTGCTTTGCAGTATATCCATTTATAATCACAACCTTCCCTAATAGTACCCATCTATCCCCTATTGTATATTTTTCTTTTCCCAAATAAACATTAATTTATTCTTATTTTGACTACATTATTATACTTTAGCCTTTAATACCCCTCTGTTTCTTACATTCCAGAGAATATACCAGGACAAACTACTTCTCTTCTTTTATAGAAAATACTTCCCTCCTTACCTTTCCTCTTCCAGCATTCAGAATCCACATCACTAAATCTCTTACTGTCCTACAAATTCTTGTTTCCTTCTTCATTGCTACTTCCCCACTACCTCACATCTATAAAATACAGATTCCTGTACTTAATGATGCTACTCATCAGCTTATCATTATAAAATACAGATTCCTGTACTTAATGATGCTACTCTTCAGCTTATCATTATAAAATACAGATTCCTGGACTTAATGATATTACTCTTCATATTATCATTATAAAATACAGATTCCTGTGCTTAATGATGTTACTCTTCAGCTTATCATTATAAAATACAGATTCCTCGACTTAATGATGCTACTCTTCAGCTTATCATTATAAAATACAGATTCCTGGACTTAATGATGTTACTCTTCATATTATCATTATAAAATACAGATTCCTGTGCTTAATGATGTTACTCTTCAGTTTATCATTATATAATACAGATTCCTGGACCTAATGATGCTACTCATCAGCTTATCATTATAAAATACAGATTCCTGTACTTAATGATGCTACTCTTCAGCTTATCATTATAAAATACAGATTCCTGGACTTAATGATGTTACTCTTCATATTATCATTATAAAATACAGAATCCTGTGCTTAATGATTTTACTCTTCAGCTTATCATTATAAAATACAGATTCCTCGACTTAATGATGCTACTCTAAAGCTTATCATTATAAAATACACATTCCTGGACTTAATGATGTTACTCTTCATCTTATCATTATAAAATACAGATTCCTGTACTTAATGATGCTACTCTTCAGCTTATCATTATAAAATACAGATTCCTGTACTTAATGATGCTACTCTTCAGCTTATCATTATAAAATACAGATTCCTGGACTTAATGATGCTACTCTTCAGTTTATCATTATAAAATACAGATTCCTGGACTTAATGATGCTGCTCTTCAGCTTATCATTATAAAATACAGATTCATGTACTTAATGAAGCTACTCTTCAGCTTATCATTATAAAATACAGATTCCTGGACTTAATGATGCTAGTCGTCATCTTATCATTATAAAATACAGATTCCTGTGCTTAATGATGTTACTCTTGAGCTTATCATTATAAAATACAGATTCCTGGACTTAATGATGCTGCTCTTCAGCTTATCATTATAAAATACAGATTCCTGGACTTAATGATGCTACTCTTCAGCTTATCATTATAAAATACAGATTCCTCTACTTAATGATGCTACTTTTCAGCTTATCATTATAAAATACAGATTCCTGGACTTAATGATGCTACTCATCAGCTTATCATTATAAAATACACATTCCTGGACTTAATGATACTACTCTTCAGCTTATCATTATAAAATACAGATTCCTGGACTTAATGATGCTACTCTTCATCTTATCATTATAAAATACAGATTTCTGTGCTTAATGATGCTACTCTTCAGCTTATCATTATAAAATACAGATTCCTGGACTTAATGATGCTACTCTTCAGCTTATCATTATAAAATACAGATTCCTGGACTTAATGATTTTACTCTTCAGCTTATCATTATAAAATACAGATTCTTGGACTTAATGATGCTACTATTCAGCTTATCATTATAAAATACAGATTCCTGTATTTAATGATGCTACTCATCAGCTTATCATTATAAAATACAGATTCCTGTACTTAATGATGCTACTCTTCAGCTTATCATTATAAAATACAGATTCCTGGACTTAATGGTGCTACTCTAAAGCTTATCATTATAAAATGCAGATTCCTGGACTTAATGATGCTACTCTTCAGCTTATCATTATAAAATACAGATTTCTGGACTTAATGATGCTACTCTTCAGCATATCATTATAAAATACAGATTCCTGGACTTAATGATGCTACTCTTCAGCTTATTATTATAAAATACAGATTCCTGGACTTAATGATGCTACTCTTCAGCATATCATTATAAAATACAGATTCCTGGACTTAATGATGCTACTATTCAGCTTATTATTATAAAATACAGATTCCTGGACTTAATGATGCTACTCTTCAGCTTTTCATTATAAAATACAGATTCCTGTGCTTAATGATGCTACTCTAAAGCTTATCATTATAAAATACAGATTTCTGTACTTAATGATGCTACTCTAAAGCTTATCGTCTATTCTTCTCTTCCTGCTGTGCCATCTTACATCCTACCACATCTCAATAATATATTACATCACTCCAACTCTGCCCCTACCACCTATCTATAATTCCTCTTTACACTCTTTACACATTGCACCAAACCTATTTAATATTGCCCCTCATCTTTATTCCAAATATAGGCTGATTTATTGCACTTCAACTCAAACCAAAACAAAATTAAGTGCAAGAGTCTTCTCCAAAAAAACAAGTATGCATAATTCCCCAATATACTAAAATCCTTCTAGGAAGAGATATACACCCTAATATTGGCCCCATCTATCACAATAAACACAAATATAATTATCTCCCACACACTTCTGTAGCCCAACAGTCAATCCCCAACCCTTGTGATCTAATTTTTGCTGCAATAAAACTTAGCTTAAACCCAGCATAAATGACTCCAAAGTTGTACCTCCTAACTATAATATAATAGGTAATAAGTTTGAAAAGAGGAACGGTGGTAGCATTGCTTTAATATTTCCCAGTACCTACCACATTTCCCCTTACAGGAAACCAACACAAAAGTTTAATTCAGCAGACCTTCTTATTTCTTTCCTGAAAATAAACAATCATACATAAATATGTATTACTGTCCTTTATATAACTCCTAGTAGCAATACAGCAATACTGGAAGATACCCTACACTGGATATCCAAAACATTTCCACAACAAAAAATGTTACTAGGTGATGTGAATGTCAATTGTTTGGACATAAACTCTAACTACCCTACATCTAGCATGACCTTATGTAGTTTCACACAACTAATTAATAGCCCCACACATTATAGCAATACATCAAATTCTTTATTAGAGTGGATCCTATTATCAGACCCTAGCAAATACTCCATCACACTTACAATGTCAGACTCTCTCAGTGGATATCTTCAAATCTATATGACTAGAAATCTCACACAGCCAGTTAAACATCATATTTATAAAACAAGTATCCTTTCCAAGATTAACCTAGAAATATTCATTACTACACTATCATCTATTCACTGGAACTTCCTAAAAATCCTCCACTTAGATGATGTTGTAATTGCATTCAACAGAACATTTCTAAATATCCTACATAGCCTTGCACCTCATAGAAGGAAGAGAATGAAAACAAATAATGCAATTTGGCTAACCAGAAAGAATAGAATACTAATGCAGGACAGAGAAAAAGCATGGAAAGAATGGCGAAAATATAAAACACTAAATATCTTGAAAACATCAGAATGGTATGCAATCGTACTATAAAGCTACTGAAAGTTATTATAGTAAATAGAGCCCTAAAAATCTGGACACCCATTAAAGAAATCTTGCATCCAAGTCATAAATTCAACCCAAAACCCTCTCCCGATAACTCACCACTAGAACCTGCCATACAGTTCAACTCTTATTTTATAGATGGTATAGGATCTGTAACTAAGGATTCCTCATCATCTAATCCCAACCCTGCCCAACAGCCACATATCACCACATCCACTTCTTTCAGCTTTAAACCTGTGCCCACATCCTATAAAAAACAACTCCTAAACAAACAAACCATGCTCTTCTTCCACTGATGACCTTCCAAGAAACTACTTAAAATAGCAGCCAGTAGCATTGCCTGTCCTGTCTCAATCCTTATAAATAGGTTAATCCAGGAGTCCACATTCCCTCTCTCTGGAAATAGTCACACATTATCCCTCTGCACAAAGGAGGAAACTAAACAGATATTAATAACTTCAGACCTATAGCAATCTTATCTCCCCCTCAACAAAATACATGAAAAATGTATTCAGAAACAACCGCTAGACTGTTTCCAGCAAGAAAAACTCTTATGCCCAACACAACATGGCTTCCATCCTTTCCACAGTAATATCACTGTCCTTCTAACCTATACAGATACTGTCAATAAAACTAGAAATAATAGCAAACTAGCCTCTTCCTTATTTCTAGACTTGTCTAAAGCCTTTGACACAGTTTTTCGCAGCAAACTTCTACTTAAAATGTCCTCACTAGGTCTCTCTCAGCCCACCCTTCTGTGGTTCAAAAGCTGCCTGTCCAATACATATCAGTCAGTAAAATGGCACTCCATGCTCTCTCCTTACCTCCTAGTCACCACTGGTTTACCATAAGGCTCTATCCTTGGTCCCCTCCTCTTTACCATTTTCGCCAATTCCCTCTATACTTCCAAACAACAGGCCACCCTAACACAATACGCAGATGATTTTACTCTCATTGCACATTTTCCAACATGGTACATCTCCAAAAAATTACTCAGAAAGCTTCAACAGCCACTGTAACATGGCTCCATAATTCGCAACTCATGCTCAACCCAAAAAAGACCAAATTTAAAGTCCTCTCTCTTGATAATACAACTACTGAAGTCACATCTCATAGCAAACTATTAGAGGTGATAGTAGATGATTACATTCGACCTGCATATACAAAATAGCATAAGAAAAACTCATCAAAACAAAAACTAGGCTAGACTAGACAGAATTTACATTTCGCAGGAACGTGTGCATTTAATTGAAGGTCTTGATGCAAACCCAATAACTATTTCAGATTATGTGCCAATAATAACTAAAATAAAAACACAGGGTAATGAAATAAAAATGAGACACTGGCACTTTCCCACCTACGTGTAGAAAAGAGAAGAATTTAAGGAATGTGTAGTGGACATTATTCAGGAGCTATTAGAGAAGAGAGAAATTTCTTCTGAAAATATAGCTAGGGCATGGGATAAAATTAAAGTGGAGTTTAAAAATAGTATGGAAAAAAAAAGAAAGGGAGATACAGTTAAGAAGTAACAAGAAAAATTTAGAGGGAATGACAAAGGTTAAAGTATTGCAAACTAGGGGAATCTCACAGAACAAGAAAAGGAGCAACTGCAGAATGCTAAACAGAAAATAACGGATGACCTCGATAATATGCATGAGTTCAGAAAGACTGCTGTTAAGCAACTGTTTTCTTTTTTTTTCAAAACAGGTTTATTGTTTTAACATATAAGAGAAATATCATAACAATTTTATACAAGTAATTAAAAATAGATTTTATTATAATACTCAACAAAACAACTAAAGTATTTACAAAGACATCCACTACAATCAGATCAATTAATTAAACTAAAATACCATGCTATTGAAATTAGAATTTTTTTAACAAATTTTGTAAATTATCCCATACAATATAATAAGATGTTTTTCTAGTTGTTCTTGACCTAATTGTGTTTATTTCCATATGGCACACTATATTCATAACATTTTTAAATTCATTGAACGAAGGAGGTGTATCTGAAATCCAATTTCTGGTTACTATTTTCCTAGCCACTGCTAGAATAGACCATAACAAGGGAAGCTTAACCTTTTTAACACTTTGAGGTACAGGTGTGTTGAATAATATAAGAGATTTAGAAATAATGAAATTATCTGTAAAAAGAGCCTGCAAAATTCATTAATTGACTTCCAGTATTCTTTCAATTTTATACAGTCATAAAACATATGAGCCCAGTCAGCATTAATTTCTACATTACATCTCTTACATAGATTATCTTTATTATTTATTTTATTCATCATCAAAGGTGTATAAAAAGATCTATGTAAAAATTTCCATGTATAAAGTCTCCAGACAATGGAAGACGTAGTTCTATAAGCAGATTCCAATATATATTGTTTATCTTGTTGATTTGGTGGGTCCCCATTAATAGAAGTGAAATAATTCCAGTATGAATCTACACTGTAAAAGTTTCTTGTCTGATAATTTTATGTATGTATGAAAGTTTACCTTTATCAGAAACTTTATGTTGTAAATTTAATATCAAGTAATCAATCAGTGTTGGAATAGATTATTTAACTGTTATAGACATTAGATCTATTTTATTAATGAGATGTTGTCTAAAGGTCTGAACCTCTAACCAGCAAGTTTCTCTTAGATCAAATTCTTGTTTTAAGAAATCTAGATTTTTAACTTTATTATCAGATATCAACTGATACCAGTACTTTAGATCATTATCTATAGCTAAATGAGTTCCTTCAGAAGTAGATGACAAAAGCATACCCTGAGTATACATTATAGGGAATATAATAAAATTCCATTCCCTATACTTAGGGTGCATGAATATAAAGTTACGATAGCTTATAATAATGTTTAATGGGTAACAAACCATATATTTAGGTGTAATAGGTGAAGTACAAAATTCCTTTAGTAACCATAACATGGAGTTATTTACTATCATATTTTTATGTGTTACGGAGATTTTCATGAAGTGCATACTAATTAGCTCCCAATAATCTTTCCATTTTGCAACATATGACTGATCTATTAATAAAGTAATAACTTTTACAATAGAAGAGATAGTATATAAATTAAAGTCTGGAAAAGAAATACCCCCTTGAGACCAGCTATTAGTATGTTTCTTTAATGCAATCCTAGGTCTATTAGGTGCCCATAGGAAATTTAACATTAGTGTATTCAGTTTCTT
>NC_056745.1:757830127-757852627 GCF_019279795.1 Protopterus annectens
GACCGACCATGATGCTTTACCAGAGATGGCCTGCATCTGTCTCACCTCAGCTTCAGAATTCTGGTAAAGGCTCTTGCCTCCCCTATAGGGCCTTTTTTTTTAGGAAAAGTGATTAGGTTAAAACTATCAACATAAAATTTTCAACAAAACACAAATTAAAGGTCATGCTGCTAAATGCTAGGACCCTAAACATGAAACTGCACTCATTGCAAGCATTCCTAAACCCTGGAAAATGCTAACATCTGTATGCTCACAGAAACCTGGTTCAAAGCTGCGGACAGCACCCCACCCTTATCTGGTTACTCATCCTATCATGCATTCAGACTCCAAACTGTGGGTAGTAAAGCCAAAGGAGGCGGAGTTTCAATATATATTAAAGACATACACACCTCCAGGCTGGTCAAACAGTATGACACACAGGGGACACTCCAGGTGCAGTTAACTATTGACAAGACTCCTATACAAATCAGAGATGGCTACTGGCCCCCAAATCTGACCCAAGATGCCCAAACTGCCTATCTAGACCCCTTTGAATCTATCAAGATTCAACCCTTTATCTTGATTCTGGGTGACTAACTACCCAAACATAGACTGGAAGAACTACTCTTGCCAGAACACAAATGCCCAGAGATTCCTCGAGTTTGTCAATGCAAATGCTTTGGAACAGCTAGTCAATGCCCCCACAACAGGTGATAATATCTTGGACTTGGTATTAACCTGTGTAACCACTGCAGCATCCCTGCAGTATCATCCTCTCTTGTAAGATCCAACCATAAAGCGGTCATGTTTGAAGTCACCATCTCCCCTGACCCCTCCTCTAGCCAGGGTCAATCAAAAATAAACTTCTCCAAAGCTGATTAAAGCCTCCTGAGGGATGGTATAAACAGCTTCACAGCCCCCTCTCTCTCTCTAAGAACTGGCACCAGTATCTAAAACTATACCAAATTACTATACGAACATTTATATAGATGCATGGAATCAGGAATACCTGGCAGGTCTACATCATCCTCCACAAGGAAGAGTAAACCTGTCTGGTGGACATCTGCAATAAATAAACTCTATAACAAAAGAAAATAATTGCTGACCTGGACCAAGAAGGAGCCTAATTGGAAGCAATCTCTCCTTAGCCTAAGCAAGCAAATAAGAGCACTAGTGAAATCCTCCAAAGCAAACTTCAAGTCCAAATTGGCCACATCTGCTAGAGACAATCATAAGGCCTTCTTCACATACGTCCGTAATCTCAAAGGAAGCACCCAGATCTGTTCAGAACTGGTGGTCAATGACACCATATATGCAAATGCTGTAGATATAGCAAACTTGCTGGCTGACAGATTCAACAAAAATTGCACCCCTCTGTCCCCCATCAGTAAATCAGGACATTCACATTACCTGCCCCCTTCCCCTTATATCTAGGGATCAGTTCATCACTGCTCTCTCAAAGGCAAGAAATACAGCCTCCATGGGACCTGATAACATCCCAGGCTGCATTCTGCAGGAACTTACAGCATATTAGGCACCCTATTCAACCAAAGCCTGATTACTGGTTTTGTCCCAGCTGAGTGGAGGACAGCCACTGTCATCCCTTTACACAAAGGTGGAGCGTTCACTTATTCGGGAAATTACAGACCCATCAGCCTAAGTAGCCTGATCTGCAAGGCCATGGAATGGATTATCATGGACCTCATTAACAAGGACACTGGCAACCTCCAAACACTGGATCCCACACAATTTGGCTTCAAGGGGAAGTCATGTCTGTTAAATTTGGTTGGCTTTTTTGAGAGTCAACAAAGCCATGGATGAGGGGAAGACAGTGCACACCACCTACCTTGACCTGGCCAACGCCTTTGACACTATTCCCCACTCAGGCATAACAGATAAACTTTCTCAGCTAGGCATCAATCCGTATGTTAGCAGATGGGTAGCCAACTGGCTCAATGATGGAACCCACCTAGTCAAAACAGGGGAAGCCACCTCAAGCAGACCTGTATCGAGTGGCATACCCCAGGGTTCGGTCTTGAGGCCTCTATTATTTGGGATATACTTTTCTGAGTTACAGGCAAAAACCTTTGGGCTATGGTTAACCAAGTTTGCAGATGACTACAAGTTGGGAGCTATCATCAATTCCCCTAGTGACATGGACATCCTCCAAGTGGGTATCACCCAAACAAATGACTGGTGCCAGAAACATGGCCTCAAGTTGAATACAATAAAATGCATCATCATCCCCTTTGGGGAGAGAGATGTCCCCACAAATTATAACATTAATAACAACATTCTAAGCATGCAGTCAGTCATGAGGGATTTGGGCACCCAGATTGATAGCAGCCTGACTTTTGACCACCATGTTGCTTCCATTGTATAGAAAGCTTTCTAAATGGTCCACGTCATAAGTAAAGGTATCTTATCCAGGGACAAGGAGGTCATAACATCCTTGTATTCTTCCCTTATAAGGCCCATTATTGAGTACAACACCCCATTTGGCATGCACCTTACAAAGCACATGCAACAGCTGGAGAGAGCACAGAGGTTCCTCACGAAGAGAATCCAGGGCCTCAAAAATCTACCATACACAGATAGGCTAAAAGCTATATGCCTCTGCTCTGTTTCATACAGACTCCTCGGAGGTGACCTCTGTCTGGCATACAGGGCGATCTCGGACCCCACCTTGATGGGACTGCTGCATATCCACAAGTCAAGTTCCACTCGAGTAACCTCCACACATGGCCTCAACCTGGTCTGTGACATCAATAGGACTTGCTGGTGGGACAGACTTGTGTCCAAGAGACTACCCCATCTATGGAACAGACTCCCTCTCCACGTCAAGCAGAGTACCTCTTTAGCCATTTTTACGTGCAATCTGGATAACTGGATGGGAAATAGAAAATACATCCATGAGATTCCACACGTGTCCCTGCTGGACAGGGGCATCGGTTGCTGATTTGTCTATGCATGGGCTAAACTCTTGGCTAGGCTTAAAACGGTTTCAGGGCCAATAGCCTAGTAACTTCCAATGATCCTGTGATGAAACTGCATTAGTTCAGCTGCAATCATTCTTAATCTGTAAACTCAACTCTAACTGGTGCATACACCAAAACTAAGCTGATGTAAGTATTGCACATCCACCCTTTCACTCCTGCAAATTTTCCCTGAGTGTCAAATAATACTTTCATCACTTGCAAAGAGCAGAATTTTGACAATAACAGGACAACCCCGTACTTTTGTGTCCCCATATAACTTGCTGATACCACCTCTCTATTGTAGCTTGTTGATAATTTGTCGTGGTCTGTTAGGCTTAAATGTTTTCCTTGAAGCACAGTAACCCCAGGCTGTAATTTCTGCTCAAGGCCATTATTCTTTTCCTGTTTACTGGATTAGATACAGAGTTTATTTTCACGACACTAATATTATTGAAACACCACCTTATTATTTTTTTTTGTTCCTAGGTTCCTAGCGCACAATACACCAGTTAAGCCTAGCCTTTGCAATCCTATGGTGCACATTTAACCTACTTACTCCTACTGTCTGTATGTGATGGAGGGGGGGGGGGATTAGACTTGGGATAAATTTACTGTTTCACATCTTGTCATCTAATTTAGGTTTGAAGACAGTGAGGGATGTCCTTTGCTTTACAGAACACGAGTTATTGCCAGAGGTGGAAACTTCTTTGACAGAGTTTTCTGTCAGGCCAATAAATCATTTTTATTTTGCCTCATATATTTATATACAGTAGATCAAGGATTGGGTCATTTACAGCTTTGTTGGGCAGGCTGTAGGAGTGTATGGAATACAGACAAGAGAAAGAGAGAGCGAGAGAGACATGTCTCTTAGATAATCTAATTAACTTTAGGGAGTTCATTCCTAAGACTTTTTAGTGAGGACCTGCTGTTTTTTTTTTTTTTCATTTTGGGATAGGTGTTTAATATGTGTATACTATAGGATGCATTGTATTCCAGTAATGAAGATGTACTTTGACATAGAGAAGACTACACATAGTGATCAGTTGGGTGAAACAGAAGGCTTTCCAAATGATGGAGAATACATGGTAGTCAAAGGATAATTCATTATCCATGAAGCTGCCTAGGTCTCTAATGACAGTATCCATTATAAGCAGGTTATTGTTGATACTGTAGGTGTGTGAGAGTTCCTGTTTTCCAAACTGTGCAATGCTATATGTTTTGGTGTTCGGCATTAAACAGTGATTCAAACACCACATGTTTGTCAGAGTTAGGCCTCTTGGAGAATCTGACCAACTTCAGGAGAAGTGATGATGAGTTCAAATTTGTAGTCATGCCTACATACCAATATACCCTAATGGCACCAACATATGTGGCCTCCTTTACCTCATATCCTGTCACCTACTGCTCATAAAAACATTTTCTTAAGTGTCTTACAAGTATATTTTCCATCTGTTATTACTTGGAAGTCACAGAAAGCACATAATTTTAACCTTTTTTTCACAAATATTCTTCCCATGGGAGAGCACAATGCTCTACATATAGCCCACATATTTTTTAGCTCTCTCTTTTATTAAGTGTCTCCAGACCCCTATGATCTTGGCTTCTGGATTTTGCACACTTATTCTGCCATACTATTTAAAGAATAATACTGCAAAAAATGCCTCAATCCCCTCTCTCCTATATCATTAAAAACTTCCCTATAGACATGCCCTGCAGGAAACATCAAACTCGGGCACTTTAGATTATAACAGCTGAACATTTCTTTGTTTAACCAAAATTACAACTAATGACCGAAATAAATAACTTTTCACAGACTTTATAAATAATATCTAGTCTCTCTTTAATCATTTTTGGAAAGGAAAAAAATTAAATTTGCTTTTACTTCTGAGAAGTTGATGGGAAACTTAAGAGGTCCCACACTGAACCCTGGGGGGTCTCCACTGGTAACTGGTCTTTTTGTGGAGGGAGCTTCCCCTTTTTTGATCTCTTTGTCCTACCTTTGAGCCAGTTTGCAATCCAGTAAATGATACAGGCATTTCTTCCTAGTTTATTTAGCTTTTCTACTATGCTTGAGTTGGAGACTGTGTCAAAGGCTTTGGCCAGGTTGATATATGTGGTATGTACCGTTATAACTTCTTCCATGGCTTGTGTAAGCAAGCTTGCCTTTGATGAAACCAAACTGCGATTGGTCTAGTGTTTGTAGGTTCCCTATATGTCCTTATTGATTAGTTTCATGATAATTCTTTCCATGGCTTTGCATATGAAGCTGGCCAGACTTATTGGCCCATAACTGCCTAGGTCTGCAGAAGGACCCCCTTATGCATGGTAATAACTGTTGCAATTCTCCATTCACTTGACACAAAACCTGCATAAAGGCAGGGTGATGCTTAGGGTTATGGCTAGATTGTGCTTTATGCTATTCAAGATGTATTCTGTGATATTGCTGGGACCCATTGATGTAGTATTTTTGCTTCTGATAGCAGTTGCAGGACTTGGTCTTGTTGTGATAGCTGGTGGTGCGAGTCAGTTTCAGATATTTCTTGTAGGATAAACGGGGGAGGGGTAATGCTTGAGCAAAATTTAACTTCCAGCTCTTGTCTAGGTGACATCATTTACAATCAGCTAAGTGCATTGCTGCATTGTGCTCTTGAGATTATGAACATAACAAAAAAGGTCTTGTGATTGTCTTTTGCTTGTGTGGCTATTTTTGCCTCAAACTCAGCTTTGGTGAATATAATTAAGCACCTGAGTTGTTTGTTTAATTTAATAATTTATTCTGGATTTTACTCTTCTTACATTTAAAATCCAAAAAAGCCCAAAGCAGATGGTGAAGCAATAAAGTGCTGAGAACTATACGCTAAGCCACAAAGTTTATTCCGCAAACAGACAAATTAATGCTCGCAAAATATGTTTTCATTTTGCAATGAACTTCATCAGATGTAGGCTTGATTTAGCACTACCCATATAAATAACCCTCCCATTCCATTACAACCAATGAGAAACCAAAAACCAACTAGTCTCATATTGTATTAATTGAAAGAACCATCGGACCAATTGTACACAAAAACACAAAGTATGTATAAATATTTAACAGATGTGGGCTTGAGATTTTAAATTGTATTACTGATGAGAATAATAGAGTGAAGGTGGAACTAATTATGGAAATAGAAACAGTGAATGAATGTATTAAAAATGATGTGATGTTTACAATTCCAGCTGAACAGGAAAAATATCACAGTATTCAAAAAGAGGTTAATGGACAATGTAGTGATCTTTTTAAAAAAAAGATCAAGAAATTGGAGCGGGATATTATAGACTACAAGAATAACACTAGTTATCACAAACCGAAGTCTGGGGTAGGTTTTGGGAGAGGAACAATATTAGAGATAGAATAAATAGTAACAATGGAGAATTAACAAGAGTGGATGAACAAGTCACAAAATTAGATGATATTTCTGAATATCCCCCACTACGTAGATCCGAGAGAATCAGAAATAGAACGGAGCAACAGTTTCCAAATTTTTGGGGAGGAGTGAGAAGAGGGAGGGGGAAGCACTAATCAATTCTTGTACCACCCACCCTGATTTGGTAAAGATTGATATAGAACAGGATAAAGACAAACCTTTTAGATATATATTTGAAGATTTTAGTATTTGTAATTTTAGCTCTGTCACTGACAAGAGAACATTTTAGACTTATCAAAAGGAATTAAATTTATTCCATTAAGAAAGGGAGATTTGGCAAAAACTTTGATGGATATAAAGGTTTTTACAAGAAAAATCAATTTTCAAATATTGTTTGATCACAAATTAAATATAGAACCCAAAAGATTAGTGAGAAAAAGTACTTACAATCCACCCTTACATCCCCAAATCAAAAATTTCAAAGTTTTGGAAGAGAAAGAGATCAGAAAAAACTATAGTAAAGTGAAATATAGAAGGAACTTGGACCCAGCTGAAATTAAAGTCCTTAACGAGCTCAGAAATGACATGAACTTAAGAATCATGAAGCCAGACAAGGGAAGGGGTGGTTTTGATGGCTAGTTTTAGCTACGAAGGTAAGATGAATGACATATTAAGGGACCCCAATAAATATGTAACCGTTTCTAGGAATGAGATAAATATAGTATATCGAAGAATTGAAATGATACTAGAAGACTTATTAGTTGAAGGGTCTATTGACCACAGAATGTTTCATTACCTTAAGGTAGAAAAACAAAGAATCCCTACAATTTTTGAAATCCCAAAAACACACAAAAATGGAAAAGATCCCCCCTTAAAGCCTATTGTATCAGCAGATGGATCTAAAACCTTGCCCCTTGCAAAATATGTTGACAGTAAACTGAAAGGTTTACGGTTAAAAAGAAAGAACATTTTAAGAGATTCATGGGACTTCTTAAGGAGTCTCAAACAGGAAACATATAAGGAAAAGTTATCCTTCCTGACCATCAATATAGTTGACCTTTTTTCTACTGTAGCACACAACGAAGGTTTAAACCTTCTGGAAAAAAATTATTTATGAAGAAAATTATTTGACTTTGGATGAAAGGGTGGTAGTGATGCAACTTATTGACCTGGTTTTGAAATATAACTTTGTTTTAAAGGTGAATTTTTTCACCAGATAAAAGGTGTTGCGATGGGTGTGGCTTGTGCACCCACCTACCCCAATTTAGTCTTGGCAAAATGAGAGGAAAAGATGGTGCGGAATCAATGTACAAGGAGAACTGGATTCTCTACAAGAGATTTTTGGATGATATAGTAATATTTTGGGTGGCACCAGAAAGTGAAGCGGTTAACTTTACTGATTATTTGAACAGAAGTATTAACTTTCTGGAATTCACATACAAGATAAGTAGGGAGACATTACAGTATTTAGATATTGAAATTTACAAAGGCAATTATGAATTCAATTCCAGGGTTTTCAGAAAAACAACATATTCTAATTCATACCTACACTTTGAAAGTGCACACCCTAGACACTACAAGAAAAATATAGCAAAAGGGCAATACATAGCCTGCAGGATGACCTCAAAAATTGAAGATTTTTACAAAGAAATTGAATTTTTAAGAAAAATGTTCAAAACAAGGAAATACCCCGATTATTTATTGGATGAAGTGGAAAAAGAGGTACTAGAAGGTAGGATAGGAAAATATCAGCCTATTCTACGTAATGACAACAGGGAAGAGACGTCCACTAAATTGGGAAAAACAGACAATCTAGAACATTTTGATAAGGTGGTTTTAGAATTCAATGCCAGTTCAACAATGGTAAGAGGGATTGTGAATAGTAAATGGGACAGGTTTGCAGCTTTCACTGACCTGGAAAAAATAAAGAAGGAAAAAAAATCAAAATTGTATACAAAAATTCTAGAAACCTGAAACACTTCTTAGAATCCAGTCATGATAAGGGAATTGTTAAGAACAAAAAGAGGAAAGGAACTTTTAAGTGTGGGCATTGCTCACAGTGTGGATATTTTTACAACAAAGAGTATTTTTTTACAGTGTAGAAACACGGTGGTGGAAAGTAAAGAATTTATAAATTGTGATACTAATGGAATTGTTTATTTGGCAAAGTGTCAAGTATGTGATGCATTCTACATTGGAAAAATTGAATGTAGATTAAGAAAAAGAATATATGAGCACACATACAATCTTCAGAACAAGAAAGACACTAACGCCTTATATAAACACAGCCAAGAATGTACCAATGCCCACTACTTATTTTTTGTCCTGGAAAAAGTGGACAAAATGAACGGGGTGGTGTATGGGAAGAGACTATTGAATATAAAGAGCTCTGGTGGCAGATCACCCTGGAAGCCAACAAAAATGGGTTTGAATGAACATGTATCTATAATTTCCCTTTTAAAGTTAAGGGCAGCTAAACTATAATACTGAAGGGTGATACTGTAAATACCCAACACAATGATTTTCAGTCGCACTTAACTGATTTCTAACATTTTTTTTACCTCCAGTGAACTTTTAAAGTTTTTAACAAGACAATTTTCATAAAATGTCTGGTAAAAAATGTTTTTTAACATGGCAATTAAAGTTTTTTAAAAGTATTTGAATGTTTTTAAAGTGTGTTACTATTAACAATATTTTTTATCTCCATTTAACTTGGCATTTCAAAATAATCCACAAATCCTCTTTTTTTAAAAATGGGTTTTAATGGGAACATTTATAGTAAAGGTATTTTCATGTTTTTATTCATTTTATAAACATTATTAATTATTTTATAACGTTGTTTCTTAAAATGATTCTAAATGCACCTGTATGTGAAAGGAAATACAACAAGATAAAATTTCCAGTCAGCAGCATAAATGGATTTTATACATACTTTATGTGTTTCTGTTTACAAACTGGTCCAATGGTTCTTTCAATTAATACAATATGAGACTAGTTGGTGTTTTGGTTTCTCATCGGTTGTGTTGGAATAGGAGGGTTATTTATATGGGTACTGCTAAATCAAGCCCACATCTGATGAACTTCATTGTAAAACTAAAACGTATTTTGCGAGCTTTAATGTGTCTGTTTGTGGAATAAACTTTGTGGCTTAGCATATAGTTCTCAGTGCTTTATTGCTTCACCATCTGCTTTGGGCTTTTTTGGATTTTATTGGTCCTTACTGAGCCCATTTGGTTTGTTTGGGTTCTTCTTACTTTTACCCAAATTGTCTTTGTTTTATTGTAAAGATTGTTCATATTAAAATTCTACCATGGGTGCATGTGTTTTTGTGGTTTGTGTTGTGCGTGTTCCTACTGGGTACAGCTGTATCTAAGCAGCTGTTTACATACTAGTATAGTTTACTGGTATATGATTCAGCATATTCAGTAGAGTTAGCAGGGTTTGGTGGGGATTTAAAGCTTGCTAATGTTTCACTTAGGAGCATATCTTGGGGTAATTCCTACAGGTACTGGGGTGAAACTGGTCGTTGGTTTCAGCTTTATTTAGAGTAAGGTGGTTTTATGGTCAGACCTAATAAGAGACTATGATACACAGGGGATGGTGCACGATCATCCTATATTAATAAGAACAAGGTCTAAGATGTAGATCCTCCTAGGGAATACCCTGACTAATTGTTCCAGTCAGTTTGCATTAACAAAGACCATGAATATCTGTTTGTGGACTAGTAGTGGTATTTTCCACTCTATTATTGGATAGTTAAAATCATCTATAAAAATGGAATTACGTTTAATACTGAATCATTCCATTTCTTACAGACAGGCTTTGTGGCTTTCTTGTGCCATAGAGAGAGTTCTATAGCTAGCTGCTAGGTTGTAAGAGACCTTACTGATGGTGATTTGGTGCATCATGCTGCTTTATCCAGCCTTAATGTGAGTGTCTTCTGAATGAAGACTGAGACACCTCCACCTTTCCCCTCCTGTGCAATAGCTGCTCTAAAAGTGTGGGAGGCATTATAGCCCTGCACAGCCAGACTGCTCGCCACCATTTGAAACCATGGCTCAGTCATTTCACAGATGTCTAGGTCCTCTAGGGTGACAAGGGGCTGTAGGGAGTGGGGTTTATTGTTTAGGCTCCTAGCATTGATCAGTAGCACCTTCAAATTTTTGCTTGTTTCATTATGTTGGTATATGTAACTGGCTGGCACTGCATAAAAAGGCATTAAGAGATGAATAATGTATTTGCAATATTTGAAAACCTAGAGGGGGCAGGTGCAGGCCATCCCTGGCAAAGCAGCATGGTCTGTTGATCAGTCCTCCAAGCTGACAAATACTGGAGCCTCTTCCAATGACAAAGGACTTCTCTTGCTTTTGTTTGTGCTGGAATAAACATAGTCTATCCATGGGTACACATCCCAAATTGTAGCACTTTTCCCAGTCAATGCGGATCAGTTAACCTCAGCTCCTTCACTTTAAATCAAATCATATCAGCACTGGTTATGGAGGCTACCTCTCTCTCTTAATGGTTCACCTACTCTGTGAGAACTTTCTATCCTTATGTCAGCTGACTAAGCTACCCACTTTACCAGACCTTATTTATAAGTGAAAACAATATGCTCCTTCTAATTTTTCTGGCACATTACCACACTGCACATTTTCTGCAACTATCCCAGTCTTCAAAGTCTATCAGCTTCTCCTCTATTAACTAACTCTTGGCTTCCCATTCTTCTATTACATCTTTCAGCTGCTTCTTCCCAAGAATGACATTTGGACGATTATTCTACTCTTCCTCTAGCTGTTGATGTTGCGTACGAGTGGCCAGTATATCATTTTATAACATTAACTTTAGGGCCATTATTTCAATAAATATGCCATTAAATAGCTTCTCCCTCTGATTACTGTGGGCCAACTTCATCCGAGGACTCTCATTCTCCTGTCACTCCCCATTGCAGGCACCTTTTTAAGCATCTTTTTTAAATGATCACATTTCAAGCTGCAAGGTGAGTTCACATACACTAACAAAAAAAAAAAAAAAACTATGATGTCTCCATTCTTACCATCATCTTTCAATATGCTAATGCTTCTTTGTAACAATTTTCATTTACTCCAAGCCAGCTCTGTAGCAAACAGTAATAAAGTTCTGACTATGGTGCAGCTGACCTGAGCTCAGTTTCATCTCTGGCATTTGTAGGAGGTGGATTGTGAGGATGGCCATGAGAGGCTACTGCTGGCTTGGCCAGAGGCAGCTTAACTTGCCACCTAGTGGAAGCAACAGGTTTTACTCAGTGGAAAACAAGCCAGCTGAGGTTGCTCATTCCCACCGAATAATAAACTAGGGAAAACCAGTATGCAGAGGTATGCTTCACCTTGTGGGACTGCAATAGCAGGCATGGTAGAGCACCTGAGTGTTTGGGGGTGCTGTCACAGGATATAGGGTAGACTGCTCCCCAGGCCATTAAGCTGGTTTGCTCTCCCATACCCAACTTTTGTTGTGGAGTTGCAAGCTGATTTGGACTCCTAGGCAGAAACAAATGAAATGACTGGGCTTACTGGGTGTTGGTAGTGGATGCATCAGGCAAGGTTCTGGAGGAGGGAAAAGAAGAAAAAATAAATAAATTCACTCTAACATTACACAAATTGCTCAAGTACTGCCTTTCCTTACACTTAACTTCTTCTCTTCCTCTTGAATATTATTCTGTATTCCATTCATTTCTATTAAGTTTGCTCCTTCCATTTTCAAAAGTTCCCACTTCTAGTTCTTTCATCTTCTTTAAATATTCAAAGCTTCCATTATATTAGGTTTAGAATTAGATTTTTTTAATTTTATACATTTAGTAACCAGATAAGCCCACTGGATAAAAATAGCCCTTTTTAGGGGTGATTCAGGACACTGTCCAGTTAATGACTTACTTAAAATCAAACATTAGACAAATGGAGGTGGAACCACAATGCCAGTATATATGCTAGCAATAACAAGCACCTCTTAGCCAGGTTGCAGACTTCTGCATCAGCTGGAGATGGAACCCTAAGTAAAGACGGCTGCAGTAATCCAGCAAAGAGGAGACCAATGTGTAAATAGCCACAAAGAGGATTTTGGATGGAAATATAAGTTTGAGCTGGGCTATCTATATTCCTTAAATGGTAGCACAATTTTCATTTTTGCTCCACCACCTTTCCCACTGACATTGTTACTGATACTCAGACAGACAATTAATTCCAACGATATAGGAGACAGGAAATCCCAGGCTAGAAGTGAGCCTTATGACATATTTGTTCCTGTCCAGGAACACATGGGCCATAAAGATAATTTGTTCTTACTCATGAATCACAACTGGCCTCTCCTTCCTACTCATAAATCACAACTGGCCTCTCCTTCCTCTGCCAAGAGCCAGGTGATTCAATGCGGACCAACCTGTTGTCCTGTTAGGCAGTCTACTCTCTTCCAGTGTAGTCAGGGTTTTATTCCTAATCACAACAGTACTGGCCTTGGTACCACAAAATATTGACCCCCCCCCAAGAAACATGTGGTACAGGAGTGTCAGCCTCTCAACAAACATAACACTGAGAACTCTCAACATACTAATAAAGTCAAGCCAATCATCAATACAAACAGTCTGAGGGTTGAAGGATGGATAGTTTTGAATTCCTCATGGAGCAGCACACTGCCATGGTCACGGTTTCTTTCCTACCCCTTTTCTCATATACTGTGTTGATCATCAAGCCTTCCCCTACTGGATTCAAGACCATTCATTCCCTAGAGATGGAGAGAACCTCAATGTAGGGAGATACCTTCAGGTCATATACGGTGTCAACCATCCAGAGGGGCCTGGTAGACATATTAGGGATCTTGCTACCTTGCTGGCATCCTGACAACTCTGACAACTAAGATATGAAGAATATGTATAGTGTCTTAACTGCCTGCTTCTCAGTGCTGATGTGGACATATGGATCACCTATGCCCAGTGTCTCACACATTTACGCTTCTTCAATCATGCAAGGAAGGACTACAATCACTGGTTTGGATAGCCCATCCACTCACTGCTTTAGGTTGGTAGCAGGGTCAAGACTCACCTCCACCCTCTGGTGTCAGGTCTACTTATCTGAAGTTGCAGGTGAAGTCAACCATGGCCTTCAACCCTGCCCTCCCTGGATGGGAACACACACCCTTCCCTGCTCAATCCAGCAAGCATTTTAGTCCATTACTCAGGTCAGCCGGGTTGCAGTCAGTACTATATCCCTCTATGCCACTGGAGCAGACATTGCCACTGTTTTTCCTGTGTTATGCTTGAAGCAATTACTATATGTACAAGACTCCAGTCTTCAAGTTCATCAATTAAGGAATGTACAATAAATGTATGCTTCAGAAGGAAAAGATAATACAACTGCATATCCTCTGCATAGCAATGATAATGAAGATCACATCTTCAGATGAACTCTTCCAGGGTAAAAATCACAAAGCAACACAACGTCAAAACTGGAGCCTTTGTAAGTCTGTACGAGTAAGCAGTTAGGGATAATGAAAAACGAACACTTGCACAGATCAGGAAGTAGATGGCAAACCACTCAAGGTTGGCACGTGAAGTCTGGAGATTCTCCACAAGGATGGAGTGGTTGGCCGGTTGACCATGTCAAATGCTGACGGAAGCTCTTGAAGTTCCAATACTGAATAACAGCTCGGATCTCTCTTTCATTCCATACATTACCCTAGTGAAGGCAGTCTCAAGAGTTGTGTGATCTACGAAAAGTACATTGATGTGGGTTGTGAACTCCATATTACTTTGGAGTGGAATCAACATATGTAAACAACTTTCTCAGTAATACCATTGCAGATTATATCAGACAATAATAGCAGTCATTGGAGTTTTAGCCAGGTTATGCTTCAAAAAACTCTTTTTAATGCAAAACCTGTTAATCTTTTTAAGTGAATTAAAGCAATGTTACAAATTGTCAACACTGACATGAGTAGCCCAAAGACAAACATTATATACTGCAATTATACAGTCACTATTTTTGCTGTGTTGGTTATTTTTTTCTTATTTTATAATTATTTATTTATATATTTGAGCAACAAAACATTTTATAAAAACTTTTTTGTGCATGTCCATGTGTGCATGTGTTAAAAAAATATATATATCATCTTCTTCTATATATCTACATACATACACACACACACACACACACACACACACAAAGTATAAATTATAAGTTAACTTAGTGTAGTGAAGTGCACTCTTGGAGGTGATATAGGTCAGTAGCAGGGGTGTGGGGGGCATAGTCCTCCACATGTGGGGTGCAGGGGAGCTTGCCCCCTGCTTATACTTGGTGGAAAGTAATATGATTCATCTTGTTTAAACTCAGTATATGTATGCTGTGATTTCAGTATTTTGAGTTTCAGTATTTTGACTTTTCAGGATTTTGAACTTTCAGGATTTTGGTTTCAGTATTGTGATATTTCAGTATTATGAGGTGAAACATATATATATATATATATTTATATGTATGTATGTATATACATATATATTTATATATTTATATGTATGTATGTATATACATATATATTCTGTACAGTATAGATATATTTGTATATTCATGTTTCTAACTTTACAACATACATACATAGCTAAAACAAATGTATGTGCCTTTGTGTGCATACATACACACAATTTTATATACATATAGAAATATATATATGTGTATATATATATATATATATATATATATATATATGAGTATATAAATATATACACACACACACATATATATATATATATATATATATATATATATATATATATACACATACATATTTTATAATGTATATACATACATACATGGCCACATATACATACACACACAGACTTGTATATGCCCAGGATAAGCAGTGCAGTGTGTGTTTATTAGGTTTTGCGTTGTTCATGGGATGCAGATAATGTGGCTAGCTATTCATTTAAACTACATTAGATTGCTCTTAGCAGCCAGTCTGCCTAGACCTTTTTACCTCTGAAATTATACATAGCAGTTCCATGGTCACACTGCTGTGGGGAGAAAAGGAAAAGAAGAAACGCAAACGTGCACCAACTGTTTGCACAACATAATACGTGATGATTAAGTGAACCATGACATTCATTTTTCAGTAGAAAGGTGGACAATAGGAAAGCTACAACAAAGCAGCATGCAGTTGTCATCTGATACATATTATTAAAAATATTTCTTATTCTTAATTTTTGAGGGCATGTTGACAAGTCTGAATTGAAAGCATAAGAATTAAACAAACTATTCCTAATCTATGTCTTTAAGGCTCAGGCAATTCATCAGACCAAAAGAAAAATTACTAGGATGTCATTCTGGGGACAGCATTTTTTTTAAAGAAACCAATGTTTTTATTTTTTTTTTTTTTTTACTATAGATGCTATATAATTACTTAAAAAAAATCAAACCAATATTACAAAAATATTGGCCTATTTTACTGGCAGGTAACTACAATGGCAGGAGAGTACATAATGTTTTATGTTCACATATATTGAGGACAAAGCTTTGTCAATATTATACAATGTACAGGAGCCCTTTTATGTATAAACTTTTAGAATCCCCCTGAGCTCAAAGTTACAAGGATGTTTTCCCGGTCACAAATGTAGATTTTGTCAGTATGTTTGTTAAATTAAGTAGTTTACTATTGTGAACATCAAAAAAGTACAAAATTTGTACTGTGTGGACTGTGTGTGTGTGTGTGTGTGTGTGTGTGTGTGTGTGTGTGTGTGTGTGTGTGTGTGTGTGTGTAGATTTTTATTTTGACCACACATCTTGCCCTTGGAAACACACATTTCACTTCAAAACAGAGGTTTAACAGCTGAAGGGGAAAACTGTGCTCTGTGTAAACAAACAAACACTCAACAAATACTTGTAGCCCCAAATATGTTTGACTGGATTAAGATCCCTCACAGAAAAAAAAGCAATACTGGATTATTAACTTGTGAGATTTACACTCACCCGGTCTCAATAAACATTTATAATTTAACTGATGTACAATATTTTTGCACACTTTTATATTTAATGATCTACCTAATTTGGGCTGTTGCTGTGAAGTGTATTTTTTTTCATGCCAGCAGAGGGCGATCTATTAAAGTATTTGCTTGATAAACTGTTAGCATTTCTGCTCTTTCCCATAGTTATAATGGATTTTAATGTATTGGCATATTTTATTTTATCTTTTATTTATTTATTGTTTGCATATGCACACATGAAATATTTTGCCACAATAATTAAAGGTACTTTTTTATTTATTTTTTTTATGATGCACTGTGGAAAGAGTGAAACCAATCTGAAGTTTGGGTGTTGGACATACATATATTATAAACCAGTTATTTGCTTATTTTTCATCCAGGAATATTTACTCTCTTTGCAATGTTCAGGGTACAGAGCATATGTTCCTGTACACTGTTTGGGCACGGGCAGCCAAAACATCTCTACCTGAAACCAGTGCCTCCCTTTTTGGTACACAAATAGTAGTGATGAAGGTAATGCGGGGAGTAAGGACTGTTACATTCAAATATGAAAAAGTACAGCTGTGTAAGTAAACTTACCATAACAGCAGCTGTTTAAATAGATCCCAGCAGAAGTACAGCTGTGTAAGTAAACTTACCATAACAGCAGCTGTTTAAATAGATCCCAGCAGAAGTACAGCTGTGTAAGTAAACTTACCATAACAGCAGCTGTTTAAATAGATCCCAGCAGAAGTACAGCTGTAAACTTACCATAACAGCAGCTGTTTAAATAGATCCCAGCAGAAGTACACCATAACAGCAGCTGTTTAAATAGATCCCAGCAGAAGTACAGCTGTGTAAGTAAACTTACCATAACAGCAGCTGTTTAAATAGATCCCAGCAGAAGTACAGCTGTGTAAGTAAACTTACCATAACAGCAGCTGTTTAAATAGATCCCAGCAGCAATAGTCTAAGCTCCTAGTTCCTGTTGACCAGCTTCCAAAGCTTTAGGACACCTTCCACATGTCCCAGCCACTGCAGCAGTTGAGGACACCTGGATAAAAACAGTGGCTAGGGTGCCAAAACAACAAAGAGTTTATAGGTCTGACAGCTAAATATGTGCTAGGAAGAAGGAAACCACATAGATCCACACACTGGTAAAAGGCAAAATGAAAAGAAGGGCGGAGGGTACAGCTACTGCAGCAGTGATGATTCAAATATATACTGTTATGGTAAGTTTACTTACACAATGGACTATGTTCATCAGTAGATCACTGTTTGCAGTCACCTAAGCTATATGGGATGAATCCATCCATCCATCACCTCTTTTTCCCATTTTTGCACACAGGGTCAGGGTGTCACTTCAACGGTGACAATCATCTACAGCCATGGTTTATACCATCGGGTGGGTGGCTATCCCCTGCCTCGGTAGTTCTTCCACACCACATGATGAAGAAAGGAAGGATTTGAAATTACACTGTCTCTGAGAAAAGGAGACAGGGATGACTTACCATAAGAGCTAGTGTTTCAGATACCCATTTTGAAAAAGTCAGAGCAAAGAGTTAGATATAGGCCTATACAAGCCCAGCCACTGTCGAGCAGAGCCACAGAAGTGATCCTTGGGGTGAATTTCCTTTTTCCCATCCAGTCATCAAGATTTTTCTTGAAGAGTGCTAATGAGGAGCTTTGTTTGACAGAAATAGGTAGTTTATTCCAGAGTATGGGAAGTCTCTGGGAGAGGACTCTATCCCTCCAGCATGTTCTGTTTATTGTGGTGACAAGGTTTAGGTCCCTAGAGCATGTAGCTCATAGGGATTAGGATTTCTTTAAGTGGAGCATGTCCAACAGCTCCGGGTTTGACATAGCTTTGTATGTTAGGCAGAGATCACCTCTGAGTAGGCAATAGGCGACGGAGTAAAGCTGGAGTTTTTTGAGACGGTCTGCATAGGGCATCTGTTTGAGGCCAGTAATCCTCTTTGTGAGGTATTTCTGCAGCCTTTCCAGTTGTTGTAGATGTCTTATGAGGTACATACCAAAAGGGGCATTGTACTCTATAATGGGTCTAATGTGTGATGAGTAGAGGGGAACAATGACCTCTTTTTTTCTGGATGAGAAACCTTTTGTGATGAGGTGTGCCATGTAGAAGGATTTCCTGACTACTGTGGTGATGTGATTATCAAAGGAGAGAATACTGTCCACCCGTGTCCCAAAGTCTCTTATCACACTTTCGGTGTTAAGTATACTACCTCCTATGTTGTAGTTCATGGGTACAGAGTTTTTACCAAAGGGGATGACAATGAACTTTTTGGCATTGAGCTTGAGGCCATGGCTTTGACACCAGGCATCTGTCTCAGTGAGGCCCTTTTGTAGGATGTTCACATCGTTAGGAGTTTCGATTATGGCTCCTAGTTTGCAGTCATCTGCTAACTTCATTAGCCAAAGACCTTCTGTGTTAGCCTGTACTTCAGAGAAGTAGATACCAAACAGGAGAGGATCCAGGACTGAACCTTGTGGTACTCCACTTGTCACTGGTCTGAAGTCGGATTTGGAGTCTGCTACTTTCACAGTGTGGGTTCTGTCAGTGAGTCAGTTGGCAACTCATCTTGTGACATAGGGATTTATACCTAGTTTAATGAGTTTATCTATAATTCCAGAGTGGGGGATGGTGTCAAAAGCCTTGGCAAGATCTAGACAGGCTGTGTGAACCACCTTACCCTCATCTATGGCTTTGATAACTGCTTCAAAAAAGTCCATCAGGTTTAGGAGACATGATCTGCCTTTTACAAACCCGAACTGGATGGGGTCCAGAGTTTGGAGATTACCAATGTCTTTGTTTATAAATTCCATGATGATACGTTTCATGGCCTTGCAGACCAGGCTCGTCAGGCTAATGGGGCAGTAGTTCCTGGGTTCTGTGGTGGCTCCCCCTTGTGGAGTGGGATAACTGTCTCTGTGCACCATTCAGTGGGCACAAAGCCTGAGATGAGGCTATGATTGATCATGGTACTTAGGTCGGGTGCCAGTTCGTTCTGTAGTTCATGTAGAATGCAGCCTGGGATGTTGTCTGGTCTCATGGATGTTGTGTTCTTGGCTTTGGAGAGTGTGGTTTTTACATGTGCAGCCATGATTACAGGAACTTTGCATTCCTCTGGTATAGAGATGGGCTCTTTAGAGGGTGAGAGGGGGGTAAAGTTAGCACTGAACCTATCTGCCAGGATGTTGGCAGTATCAGTTGGGTCTGTATATTTAGTGCCATTGTGCTGCAACTCAGAGCAGATCTGAGTGTTGCCATTGAGATTCTTGACATAGCTATAGAATGCTTTGTGGTTGTCTTTAGAATCAGTGGCAATTTTGTTTTCATAACTAGCTTTGGAGGATTTTATCAGGAATCGCAGCTTCTTACTGAGGCTGACCAGACAGCTCCTCCGCTCATGGGATTTTACTCCCTTTTGCAACAGTTTCTTCCTTCTGTTGTAGTGTTTGTTTATGGCAGGGGACCACCAGATTGGTTTCCTTCTTTTTGGAGGATAGCGTCTTGGTCCTGTTTGGGATAGCACGATCCATGCACTCATGTAAGTGCTTATAAAGTGCAATTGTGTACGATTCAGTAGTCGTAACTGTATTGTCCATCTGCATGGGTGTCATGAAGTTCACCACTTCTGTCTTAAGAAGCATGAAGTTGGCTTTGGAGAAATTTTTTACCATGGTTTCCTTAATGGGGGTGGGGGCAGGATGTGGATATCTATGGTAATTAGCTTTATGGTCAGATCGGACCAATGAAGCATTGATTTCAGGTGTGGAACACCGGTCACTCATGTTGGTAATGATTAGATCTAGGATATTGTTGCCCCTGGTGGGGGTGTGGAGAAGTTGATCCAGGGCATTGGAGTTTATGAATTCCAGAAAGCGCTGAGCAAAGGAGTTGGTACACGAGTAGTTTTCCCAGTTAATGGTGGGGTAGTTGAAATCACCCATTAGGGTGTTTGATTGAACCCTAATATTTTCCAGTACAACAAGAAAAGAGGAGTGGGAATCCTGGGGCATGGTGGGGGATCTGTAGCAAGCTACAATTTGGATTGCAGTTTTGCCCAGAGTTAGTTGCAGTTAGTAACTTCAGTTAGCCTTGTGAGCACGTTCAAAAGACAGCACCGTATAAGATTTCAGTGCAAAATTAAAATTCCAGAAGGATCCACCTGCATTCTAGATGGATGGATATGCAAAACCCCTTTCATAAACCATTTTGTTAGAGGTAGGGTAAAAAAGGTGTGGCATCTAAGGGCAGACAAGCAGGGGTGACTTAGAAATAAAACTTGACAGAAGAAAAATTAAGGCTAGAGGAAAAAAATAAATACTTCAGATTAAAGTAGTCTGTCTCAAAAGGGTCCAAGTTTTTGGTTTGGCACCAATTAGAAAATATTTTCCCCTTACTGATATATGATTTTCTGGTAGCATTTTTGCCTCCTTTAATACCTGTTGCACATCCTCAGGAAATGTGTTACTAAAAGATACTAAAATTCTGTCATCCACGCACTCACTTGAAGTTGAAAGTTGGGATTTATCAAAAAACCCTTGTCCCGTGTGAGTGAGTCCATGCTGTGAAGAAGTTTGAGGTAAATTCCCCTTGGCCATGTTGAAAAGAAGGGAGAACCATTGTTGTTTGAGTCAAAAAGGGAGTAACCATGATTATTCTTGGAAATTCCTTCTGTATGATTACAATAATTCTGGTTTTCAGAGCAAGGAGAGGAAAAGCATACAACCACATATCTATCAATGGGAATAAACAGGCAACTGTCTTCCAGGTCTGTAAACAAGGAGCCCAGGAATAGAATTCCTTTGTGTGTTGTGACTGGAGGTAAAAAGATCTAATTAAAGAGTTCTCCACAGATGGATCAAATCCTGGAAGACCCCTGGGAGCAACTTCAAATTGTGAGTTTTTTTTCCTGATCCTAATCTACAATAATGTAATACGCTGACTGAATATGGGTAGTTTAGAGGAAGAGAGAGTGCTGAATCACTAGCTCCCTGGATACCACAGCTGTTCTGCAAAGGTGATGGGACCTGGTCCCCCCATCTGTTTAGGTACCATATCACTGTGGTTGTATGTGATTATCAGAAGAGGACCTGTAGCTCAAGATGGTTCAGAGATTCAAGAGCATTTATTAGAGCCATTCTTTTTTAACATTTGACTTGTTAGTTTCATGAGCATTGGACTTTAACCCTCTAGGACACAACTCCCTAAACAAAGTCTGATGCAGCTTTGGCTATAGACTGAGGAGGAGCTGGAAGGAAACTAAAGGAGACCTGGGAATAGACGCAGATGATTCACTCAGTAAAATAACTGCCGTTTTAGAAATCCAAACACTGGAAATTGAAATAAAAAAGGGGTCGCTGACATTGAGTCCAAAGTAATTTTAAGAACTAATGAATATTCCTTATGTGAATCCAGGAATCATGAGAAACAAAGAGGCAAAAAAATGTAATTCTGAGATACTCCTGGAAATCTGCTAAAGTTTGTTTAGGAAATAAAGGAAAATACCATCAGAAGCCTTCTACTGTGTGTCAATTATACACATCAAAAACACTGTTTGAGAGATGGCATGATAGAAGACTTCCCTGTATTCATGTGAAAAATCAGGCTGAGGAGGAGGTGTTTTTTGAGAACTAAAATGAGATGATAAACATCTTTTAAAATCAATGTCACTGGTAAACTGAGAGAAGATTTGAAAGGATGAGAACAGAGGAAACCCTAGAAGAGAAGAAAGGAATCCCACTGCCAGTTGTTACCTTTTAGAATATTCCTCAGTACCCCAGTGACTGAACTCATCTAATGCCACAGAGGAAAGTAAAAACCTAGACTCTTGGGCAGCTTTACACGAATGCTAGTGTGGGAAGGGGAAACACATGAAGGGATGCATAGTCAATCTATTATTTTAGATAGTCCTTTCTTGTTTGAAACTCACTGCTATTGCTTTTGGAAATTTAGTTTGCCTTGTTGAGAATGCTTATGCAGTTTTCTGAAAGAGGAATATGTACTGTGTTGGTTAAAACATTCTGGGTAACCCCTAATTCATTTTCCCTTATATTAAAGAATTTAAGTACTTCAGAAGAGGAAGGGCCATACATCTTCTCTTTTGCCATGGGAGCATTCAGAATATTAGCTTTG